>NW_026623632.1:0-18194 GCF_030028575.1 Malurus melanocephalus
TGTGGTTCCTGGTGAAGAGAGCTCTGACCTCCTTGTAGACACCCTTTGAGTACTGTAATACTGTGAGGAGCCCTCTGACCTCTCATACTCTGAGCCCTCTTTTCTCCAGGGARAAAAGACCTAACTCCTTCAGTCTTTGATCATCTTTGTGGCYCTTCTTTGGACCCTCTCTAGGCTGCATCTTTCTTTGCTGGGACCAGAATTGTACTGCCGGTGTGGCCTGTCCAGGGCTGAGTAGAGTGGGACAACTGCATCTCTGTCTCAGCTAATAATGCCTCTTTTGCTGCCATGCATATGAATATTACTCCTATTACCTGCAATTTAGTAGATTATTGCCTTCCTCTATGCATCAGTCAGGAACAGCATTCTTCAGAATTTGGACACTAAAATGATTTTCTCCCTTGGTCTCCTCTTCAGCCTGAAAAATCTCAATGCTTTTGGTCTTTCCTCAGAGTTGATGTTTTAGTGGAGTTCAGCTGTGCCTGTTGCTTTTTGTTTCCAGACTCTGGAATTTGTCTGAATCTCTCTTAAGATGTGCCTGAATTAAATAGGCAATTTACCTAGTTAAAGAAAGCCCTTACAATAGAGAAAGGTAAAATAGTATCTTTGGCAATCTCCTGCATGATAGTCACGTGTGCTTTTTATCGATGGCATTGATACTGTTGACTCACAGCATGTCAATCCTGTAGTTTCAGATCGTTTTCAGCATGGCTGCCCGCTAAACATTCCCCAGCTTGTGTGTATCCTTGTTGCTCTGCATCTACATCTTGCACATGTCCTTACTGAATTGCACTCTCCTTTTTCAGATTTATTTCCTGTTTGTCAAAATCACTTTGAATTACAGCTCTCCTGCAGCTCCTCACAGCCTGGTGTAACTGCCAGGTTTAAAAGCTTCCTCTTTACTTTACAACCCACTTCAAGAACTAATGCATTCAACAGTATCAGCCCCAAGGCAGACTCCTGCAAATGTCACATTGGTAGTGAATTAATGATAGCTACCTCTAAATAGGTTTCCCCCCAGTTTTATACCTTCAATGTGAATATTTCCTCTAGAGTAGATAACATTTGCATAAGCAAACTAGAGATATATGAAAATATGTCAAAAACTCTACAGAAGATGGACATATGGTGTCTGTTGTCTGTTCCTTATGCACAAAGTGTTGTCCTCTCAAAACATGCTACTCTTTTCACAGAAAGACAATGATCTGACCCAATTTATTTTCAATGCAACTATGATGAGTTGCTACTTCAGTCATGCAGTGGTTTGATTATTCATTCCATGATTTGGTTTTCTTTTTTAATAGGAGCTGCTGCTAAACTGGTGGTTAGGTAATTTCCAAACAACTCTTTTAATCTTTCCCCTGTGCTTTTATATTTGTCCTTACTCAGCCTTGAAGATCCCAGCAATTGCTCAAAGGAGGATCACAAAAGGAGAACTGCTGGAGAGTTACCAGGTAGGACTAATTCTCTTCATTAGAAAGAAAGTTGTGCTGAGGTACTTGTGCTGAGGTACTTTCAAGGCTGAGATGCTTACTAGGCTCATACTAACACTTTCAGAACTGGGAAAGAGCTTTGTCTCTGGGTAGACAAAAACTTTTGCTTCCTTCACAGTTACTGGTATGGTTTGCCTGCTGGTATCATTCATTCTGGCTCAGCTAGCATCTGTCACTACTCAGAGCCAAACCCTTGTCTGTGCTTGGGACATACATATTGACATACATTTCCATCTGAGAATGGAAACGTTTTATGAACAGATTTATGTACAGCTACCTGGGTAAAATCTAATGGCCCCTTACCTCCGTAGGTAAGATCAGATTAGATGATTTAATGTTATTTTAATAGCTATCGGCTATTAAATTTATGAMGTTTAARAGTAATTTATCTAAGAAACTTTTTKCAGATTTTCTGTTTTGTTTCATTTTCCAAGTGTGCCCCTTTTGATTATTTTACTCTGTGTTTATATTAATATGCAGTTTCTGAGTTTTGTGGGAGACATCCATGCTTCACAGAATAAAAACAAACATTTCATTGCAACCTCTGATATGGAGCCACATACTGGCAAATTATAGTTGTGGGTTGCTGATTTAGAAATTCTTTTCATACGCTTCAGCAACACAAAATCCATGTTAGAGGCAAATGATAATTTGGGTCAAATTCTGCTGGCTCAAGTAAACAGAGAGACTTTCTCGCTTGTTTTGGAATTAGTCTTTTACATGTTAACTTCATAAAAACCATCAATTTTTACATAAAGCTGAATCACAATTATAGTTTTAAGTTGATTGTAACATTAAAGGCTGATATTTCTTTTAAACAAAAAGAAGTCTGAATGCTAAGATATTTTCAAGTTAGCTGAATACTACTCCTATTTTTACTATTTCATAGACAGTCTGAAAAAATGCAGGGAAAAGAACTCCAAAGCATACTTTGCCTTCTTGTAACCACTGCACTGCAGCTACACAAAGCCCATTTTGTGGAGCAGGAGAGATAGCCTCATCTCTTTTAGAGGCACCTTGAAACAGAAAATTTGTCAGATTTCTTACATAAAAATGAAAAAAATGCATTGAATTTTGTATCTTTTTAGTGAATTAGCTGCTGATCCTAAATGACAAAAGGTAATTTCACAGTCCTCTTTGCATGTAAAAGAAGATCAGTGAATACTCAAAATATAACCATGTTTCTTAGACAGAGGGGTACTAAATTGTCCCTAGTGTGTACCATTGTTCCAGTGACCCACACATGCTGTGGAACTTCATAATCTTTTAAGTGGTTTACCTCTGACAACACTTGCTTGTTCAGACTTAAGTTCTCTCTCTGATTAAAAAAAAACAAAAACCATCTTTCCAGGCAAAAATAGATTTTTTCAATAAATACACTGCATTTTTTTTTTTAGTAACATAGAGATGTACAATTGTATCAGAAACAAGGGGGGATTGTTCACTAAAATAAAAAATTTCTTTTAAACTTTACTTTAGTTGTTTCATTACATATGTATCTCTTTTCAGTTAAAAAACTTTAAAGAATTTCTGTTTATCTTATGTTTTCCTTCCCTGTTTTACTCAGCTGTGACATAGGGCAACTTGAATGACAGAAGCATTGATGTCTTGAGCCCTTGTGTCAGACTGGTTTAATTGGTAATATTCTTAAATTTAGTCAGACATTTCACAGGCCTTGTGCTCAATCATACAAACCTCCTGCTGGTCCAATGCCAGAGAGGAATAACAGTTTAACCTGCTGCTGTCTGCGCTGCTGACTGTCACAATGTTTTAATTAATGGTGGGTTTCAGCTGAAACTCTGGTGCCTGTTCCAGTGTCTTCCCAAGCTGCTTGAAAGAGCATCCTAAGCCCCAGGCCAGGCTTTTCCTGGTCATCTCTGTGGTGCTGGCACTGCCTCAGAGAGTCAGGCCATGCTCACTCCTTCCCTGTTCTGCAGCCTGGATTGGCTCAAAGCCAGAAAGGGAGAAGTAAAAGAGCCCATCTGCCTGAGGGAGTTGTTTTTTTTTTCTTAACCTGTGACTGATAGAATGATTTTCTTTATCTTTCTTTTTTTTTGTCATAGTATGGAAGATGAAATGCTCTGTATGATAGTTCAGAGAGAGTAGAGGTGAGACAGAGAGGAGCAGAGAGAACTCGGGGGGCAAGTTTGGTTTAGGGTCCATATACTTCACAAGTACAGAGTAACAAACTCTTGTACAAAAGCTAAAATTTTCTTTTTTGCTAAGGTCATATTTGGAGTAAGATTAGGTATGATTAAGATACAGCTAATAGAGGTATTTTTTACCTCCATCGTTTTCTCATTTATAATCACATGAAGTTGTTAGAAAGAGCCAATAGAAAAGTGCGTTCATTATTAAGCAATTATTATGCAATAGCTCAAGCAGCTTAAATAGCTTAAATATATACAACTTAGAAAAATTATGTAGTAAAATGAGCTTGTGTATGCAAATTCTAAAGAATTACCTCAGTTTGCACAGAAAAACCAGTAGAAGCATGTGTTTCTCCATTGGTAACTGAAGTGTTAAACTTCTCTAGAATAATCCAACAACAGGCTGCTCTTAGACAAAAAACTATGTTTAATTAGCAGAGAGTTGAAATTTATCTCTATTAAAATAACCTTAAAATAACCTACCAAGATTAAATATTACAGGAAATATGCAAGGGTGTATTTACACTCAGGTAGGTTTTCTTACTATTTCTTCAATTAGTTCTTGCTCAAGAAAGCTGTGCCTGGGAGCACAGCTCTTTCACGAACTGGGTCATAATTTCTATCATAGCAAAAATTTTCCACGAGTTTCAGGTCTTGGTTCTGCCGGCTAACCAGAGAAGTGACATTCCAAACAGGGCATCCAAAGGATACTGTGTGTGTTTTTGTAATTTCTCTCTGTGTTTTTCTCCAAATGTAGTAATATATTGAAATAAATTTATTTTTACTTTTTCCTTTCATCTTTTCTGGTCCCTGGTTTGATTGCATGATGACAAATAGTAGATGTGGCTTTTCCCCAAGGGTGGGAACATTAGCAAGTCCTGACTCCCCTTAGAGCATCGTGCCATTATAGAGGTTGGGAAGTCCTAAAGGATCTGCTGGGAACATCTCAAGTGAACTGAAATGGCTTTGTTACTACTGGCAACTTGGGTGTTGGATATGTAGGAGAAAGAAGCTTCTTAATGAATATGGGTAAATGTCTATCTCTAGACAGAGAGGATCTGGTGTTCTGGGACTGTCTTAGACAGTCATTTTCATACCCTGCATAAAACTGAAAACTGACAAATTAATGAGCAGACATATATTTTTCAGAGAAAAGGAACTGAGGGAAGTGAATTTAAAAAAAAAAAAAACAAAAAAAAAARAAAGAAAAGGGCATTTAMTTTTCTTGTAGTGTTGAACCACTGCTACTGTCCATAAATACTGAAAAATGTTCTCTCACTTTTCCTTGTGAAAGATGGCATTGTGGAGACTGGAGAACACAAGCTTTATTTAGGAAACAGTTAAGGAGTGKCTGTTTTCTGAAAGCAGAAATCAGAGTATTCATGTAGGTTTCTCTAAGACTGGAAAAGGTGTAGGAGCCAGGTGGGTGTTTTAACGATGTGAAAATTGTTTGTGAGAACCACAGGACCTCCCTGAGGAGTGAAAAGACCCAAGAATGGACTAACTGGAGGAAGAGGAATTTGCAGTTGGTCCTAGTTTCGATGTTCACCTGTCCCTGGGGAGATGAAGGGAGATCTAACCTGAACCCTTATAACATCCCCTTGGTAAAGACATCCTTCAGAGCACTGAGAGGACATTTTGGGGGTTGTAGCTCACTCTCACTCCCCATACAAGGATCCCACAAAGGCTTTTAAGTCTGTCCTTTTCAGCAGCTCTGCCTTTCACATTTGGCACATAATACAAACAGGGGGATGAAAACTGAGATTACAAAAATCCATAAAAAAACCAAGTTTCCTTTTGAACAAGGAGAATGTTAAACTAGCATTTCTTATGTACTTTCTGTTCAAAATTGCTAGAGTTTTTAACAGAAACTGAATACAATATGCTTAAATTTACTGTTTGTGGAGTGTTGTGATCTTGAATTCTCCACTCATTCCTTTTCTCAAGAGAATGAGACCAGGATTTTATTTTAAACTTTATGACAACTTTGTACAACTCCATCCAGTACTGAAATGGATGATGGAAAAAAATAAACCAAACAAAGAAAACCAACAAACAAAAWRCCCCACAAAAYAAACAACAAAAACCCCTCCCCCCAAAAAAACAAAATCAAAATGAAGCTAATACTTTTTTTAAATCAAATCAATTTTATCAGAATGTTATATTCTGAATGGAAGCTAAAAATCCATAAAAATAATGATTCTTTTCAAAAGAAATAAGAAATTGTCTAGGTTAAAAAAACAATATTGCTGCTCCTGTGTACCTAGAGCTCTGTATGAACAATAATTAAAAAAGACAATATCTTTTTGTTTAAAAAAGCAATTTATTTCCAACTTCTTAGTGTGGCAGTAAAGCAAAAAGGATTGTTACCTTTTACAAATTTAAAACATTGTTTCATATGCATCAGCTTTTGTTGAAATGCCAACTCTTCTCCTCAAGTGCTGCATTATTATTTTCTGAACAAWAGTGTGTTGATCTAGCTCCTGAATAAATTTGTGTCCTGTTTCCYTGTGATTATCATATTAATTTCCACTTATTAATTTCAAAATACACCAAAAGGAAAAACTGAATAAAAGTTTAACAAAGTGAAACTTTGTTCTTTTATAGTGWCTTATGAAGACATCTATACTGCACTGTAGAGAGAAATTAGAGAGATATTCTATAAAGTGATAGAAGCTCTCTGATTTCCCTGTTTTTTTTCCCCTCTGGGTTTAGATTTGTTTTGAGTTGTTTTTTTTTTATCCTTTCTTGTCCTGGGGCAAACCAAGGAAAATTAGCACCTTGGGGAAAACATTGCAGATTTAGTGCACAGATGAAGTATTTTCAGCTTAAAATAGTCATAACRGCTTTGTTTCTGTACATATTGAGTATGAGGTAGGTCTAGGTCTTCATTGATACTGCAGACAACGAACAGTGGTGAATCAATCCAACCTATCCTGCCTGCTGCAGTTATTTGTTAAAATTTTCAAATCAGTTTTGTCACCTTGGACATTTTTCAAATGGGTTACATGTGTAAATTCATCCACTGTTTGATTTTGCAAAAACTTCATAAAATGGGTTTATGAAGATTTCCTCTTAGCTGTTTCCTGGGGTGCACTAGTGATGTATTTGCTCCCATGATCTTCATATTTGAATTTTCCAGTCCTACTGGGTGAAAGAAAAAGACCAGCTCTCAATAATTTTATTAAAAAGAARTGGGAAAACTGCTACAGAAACTTAAACCTCACACAGTGAAGCAAAGCAAACTCTTACAGCTCTTCTGCCCTAAATCCTAAGCATAACACTAATTTCAGCTATCTACAACCTGGCAACCAGCAAATACCAAATAATCTCCCATGAATCTTTCATTGCTGCTTCTTGCATCAGCACCAGGTTCCTTGCAATTTCCAGGATAAACATGGGTCTTCAGTTCTCACTGTCGTGAATTCAAAACCTGACCCAGTCAGATCTGAATCTCGGCCTCAGTGCTGTCCAACAGCCCCGACACCGTGCCAGATGAACTGTGAGCCAAAGCCCCTTTGCCAGCTCCAGCTCCTGCCCAGCCCTCCAGGCTCTAGMAGAAAGCCTGTCTTTTCAGTCCTGTGCTTCACTGGGAACAATGCCTCCAACATTGGCTTTTAGAGAAAATTTCATGTAGTGTTTGGCGTTCCTTGTTCTAGAGGAACTGTATCCTGACTTTAGTGAGCAAAGTTAGACTAACTCTCCACATTTCCATAATGCAATAGAAACCCTCATTTTGAATAGTGCCAGTAAAGCAGAATTATTTCCTGCCCCTCTAGGTTAGCTGGATTATATTTGTACTAACTGAACTCCAGTGTTGCCCATTTAAAGTAAACAGAAACAACAGAGGATACATGCTGTTAATATTTACCCCATATTTTATTGTCTTAACTTAACAAGTTGCTTCTCTGCAAAATTTCATTCTCGAATTTGACAACCAGGTGCTAAATTTTAGCTCTGTACACCTAGMACTAGATTTTATAGCTTGAAGCTATATAGCTCACAGGGAAAATAACTGGTGCAGAAGGAAAATTGGAAGTCATCCTTTATGCCCACTGGTGCTTGCAAAGTTTCAGAACCACAAGGTCATTAATGTCTTTTTATCTGTAGTGATTATACAGTTGTAACCTAAGAACTGAAAAATAATCAGGTACAACAGCAGTTGAATTGTGATTTTGAATTATTAGTACTTCATATTTTCAATGATTTTTGGGAAGGAAATTGAAAGCATCAAGTATTTTGCTTCATATTTTTTTCTTCTGCAGATAAGCTGTTTTGGGATATTCTCATGTTCTCAGACAGGAAAAGTAACTTCAAAGCTATTTACTAAGGTTGCTTTTTTTTTAAAAAAAAAAGTTTTTGTCATCTTCCAAGTAGTGCTATGTGCAGTAACAGTTTCACTAGGTGAAAGGAAAAGCTAGTCATTAAAATTTTTAATGTCCTTTAATAACCAGATAGAGTAGTAATATCAAATGGCCTCCTTTAGTACTGATGCTAATTATCTGAATTACTAAGAAACTTTAGATCTCAAACTAAGAAAATATGGCAGATTTTACTGAAGTCTCATGGTGCTGTGTTATTCAATTAATGTTGCTCTTAAAATGGCAACCTTTATCAGCACAAATATGTCAATACACACRTAAGTTGCTTCTTGACAAAATAATCCATTTTCAAGTTTTACAGGGAATTCTTTCAAGCATTTACAAAATACTAAGGGGCTGTGTGGCTAMAAACATTTGACCAATGACAGCTGGAGGAAGGGAGGAGGATCAGCCAGAGGCAGTCCAGATCACCTGGCAGAGCCTGAGTTTAGATGGGGCTCCTGAGCCAAAGGACAAAGGATGTGTGAGAAGTCCCCATATGAGGCAAATCATGGCCATTATGCCCTCTTAGAGCACTCAGGGTCCTGTCAAAGGCATCATCTGGTCCTCCTGAGCCCAAGCTGTGTGTTAGTGTGGAATCTTGGTCCAGGTGTGCCATGGAAGACAGAAAATGAGTGAGTGCTGTGGTGTCACAGGTGAACAGCCAATGCAGTGGCTCAGTACAAATGCTTCCAACAGTTCAGTTGTGTGCAGCATTGCCCCAAGAATCTCCCTAAACTCAACAAGCAGCTCAGCTTCCCTTGATWAACACCTTCTACACACTCAGAGTTGGAGAAGCCTCAAAGGTTTTCACTCAATATGACAGGGACTTYGGAGATGTAAGATGAGCCTTCAGAGAGCTTCCTCCTTCCTTCCTTCTGCTGTGCAATGAACCCACAAGCAGGAGTGATTCCAAGCACTCCATCCCAATGCACAGTACATGCAAACAGTGTCCAGGCCTCTTGGGCTCACTCCCTGTGATTACGGAAATATTTGTTTGTTGTTAAAAACAACAGCTGAGGTTTACTTTAGCCCTTTGTGTTCTAAAATATGTGTTCTTGTCCCTACTTACATCAAGTAGTTGCATTTTCTTCTGGAGTGGCTTTTGTTCTAACTAGTACAAGTTGGCAAACCTAATTTCAGTTCCATGAAAAATTTCAAGATTTGGAAATATCTTCCATCCCACATTGCRACAAAATGTCTAGGTGGTACTCATGTGTGAAGAATAAAACCCCACTAAAATACCCAAATGTTTTGCTTTGGACACAGTATGTCAGAATAGTATATTCAAAACTGTTGGATGTTTAAATTCAGGTTTTAAATCTTTAATGGCAAGAAGTAGATAGCAGATACTCACTGCTTCTACTGTCTGGGACAACCCCCCTGGTTTAACAAAGCGGGTTTTTTGTAAATTGAAACTTCAATTTATTCCTAAACTAAATCTGGATTCTGAATTTTGAAATTAAATCTGAGAGGATGCTGTGGCAATGGTTTTATCTGTCATGGGCAATTCATGACTCCAGATGTGTCTTCTGATGGTATGCAAAGAATATGAGTTCAGTCTCATCACACAGATGTTTAKCCCATGTAAACTAAATAAGGCAATAGCTACCTGTGAAGTCAGAGGGCTGAAGGAATGGTAATGTTTTATAATTGATTCTCATTTTTGTGAAGCTTTTCTCATTTTTCATGATTTCTGCTATATACAATGGACCACATTGCCTCTGATACTTGTACAAATTCCATCAATAGCAATAGCACTGCCCATGCCCCTGTAAGACACTGCTTCCCTTTCACTGTCTTATCATAACCTTTCTCACGGCATTGTTTAGTTAATCTTAGGTCTTTCTTTATTATTAAATGTTCAGTTTATTATTCTACTTAATTTTAAACCAGATTCTTCTTGTATCTGAAGTATTTTTTTCTTCTTTATCATATGTGAGAGTCTTTTGGCATTCTGGATTAGAAATATTTTTCTTACAATATTTTCTYCATCTCATAGTAGTTTGTTACAGTCTAGGAGTTTTGGCATTTATTTTATTTTATTCAGAGCTTTGAAATGTTGAGTTTTATTTTGTTTTGACCCTTCTGCCCAGAGAATTATGTGAGCACTGTAAAAAGATACAATGAAAATATTTGGTCACATTTTTACCCTATCACTTTTGATGATATTTGCCTTAGTCCAAACAGGGTGTCAGTCTTTTAGGACTAAGCCTACTCATTGGTGTGCAGGCAACCTTTTCATTGCAGCAGGAGCAGTATGTGCATATTGTGATGTGACCTTACATCCACAATTTATCTTCTTTTGTAACATAATTTTTGTTTGGGTGGCTGAGATTATTTATAAGTCCACAGAAAGGAAAAGTGGTATTTTAAGAACTTACTGTCCATTTTTCTTTCAAGTAACATAATAATTATTAAAGATTAGCAATATCTAGATCCTTACATACTCCACTCTAAAGAATTTAAGAATGACACACCTGAGCTGCTAACAATACCATAGAGGCTCTTTAAAACCAACTGCTGCTGAAAAGTAGAAAATATGTATCTGCCATAAACATCAAATGATGACTTCTACAGAAATCCTATTGGTTTTTGGATATTACAAGGTAATCTGCAGCCATGAGCTAAGTGAGACCTGCTCAAAGGATGTTCGAGACGCTTCATGGTCTCATGAGAAGAGATTCTTGGTGGAGGACACCTTGGTGAGGTGCAGAAGATTTCTTCACCAAAAGGGCTGTCAATCATTGAAGCAGGCTGCCCAGGAAAGGGTTTGTTTGAGTCCTCATCCCCAGAGATATTTCAGAGACCTGTACATGTGGTGCTTAGGSCAGGTTAGTGGTGGAATTGGCAGTTCGGGGTTAATGGTTGGACTCAATTATCTTAGAGGTCCTTTCCAAATGAAGGATACTGTGATTCCACGCCTGTGGTGGGTTTGCAGTTGGTGTGGATGTGGTGTGGGTATGTGTGGCCTCCACAACTGACCAATGCTTTAGGGGTGCTTTGCCAGACTTGCTGTGCTGGAAGGGGCGCAGCCACTGAGGGTGATGGAACATTATCATCATGGAGAGGCAGATGCCCGTGTTTGACTTCCAGCTGGCGGGAGGGCAGTGCACACAGGAGGATTGAGTTCATGAGCACAGTGCTGTCAAGACACGTTCGAGCACACTTCTAGCCTCAAGAGAAGATACCTCACATTGGAGCCAGGCTAATTCTGTCACAGCAATGTTCTTTCAGTGACTAGGAGCTGCAAAGAGGGACATGGCATTCAGAGTGGCAAAYCATGAGATTGGGAACATGCCATGGAGCTGGGGTTCTTCTTGGGCTCTCCCAGTGCTTGCAGCTTGGTGAGCTGCCCTGGACTTYGCTTCTAGATCTTCTGGGATGCTTTTTTCCAGTGTCCTCAGGTCCTGCCTCTACTGCTGGGAAAGACTRGTCCTGATTGGAGATTCAAGTACCCATGTATCTATGTTAGCAGTCTCAGGGCACAGCTCTCAGAAACAGCAGTTTGCTCAGAAAGGCACATGGAAGGGGGCCAGAAATCTGCAGAAGGCCATGTGGGACTCATCATCATCAGTTTTGCACCACAGGGCACAGTTCCCAGCACCGAGTAGGGGAATTACCCCTGGCACAGCAGAGGTGTCTGTTCAAGTCACGGTTTCAGGGGAAGAATAAAGCTTTTCAGATCTCGGACTGCAGAGCACAGGTGGGGTCTCCCCAAGGCTGGAGCAGGAGAAAAGTGTCCTTGACTGCACAAGGTGTGCACTAAATGGGGAAATACTTTGCCAAGACAAGGAGCTGTGGGATCAAGGGGACAATGCAAAGCAACAGGGAGCATTGATGGCATCTTCATAGATGTCTTGCAGRTGCAAAAGCCTGAACCTGTAACTTCACAGAGGAAAGGCAGCCAGAGACCACAGTCAGTTGTGAGAGTCAAGTGGAAAGCCCCAGCCTGGGAAAGACATGAATCTCTTGACTCCTAGTGAGGGGAGGATGGCACACCTGCAGCTGCAGRACTGGTTTCAGTGTGCTGGTAGCAGGCAAGGTAGAGACAGCCATCTCTGGGTAAAGCAACACAGCCTCCTGATGAGCCATGCTTCAGCACTGAGAAGCCAGACTGACACCTCCAGGGGTGTAGAAGGCTCAGTATGCTGATCCAAATTGCTGTCTAAGATGTCTGGTGCTTGCTGGGAACTCAGACYCAGCATGCTGCAAAGAAACTGCCAAGGCTTGTCTGATTCGTGTGCTATTTCTCTTGATGTTTAAGTGCATTGGCAGCATCAATAAATCTGGGTCAGGAACCTTGAACATAGCAGGAGTGACTGGACAGCTATGGGAATGAGGGCCAAAGTTTCCGAGACCTAGATGGTATTATGTAGAGTCCTGCCAGTGCAGAGGAAAGGCTTGAAGAGGAGCAGATGGAATCCACAGGTCAATGTCTGGTTGCACAGCTGATGTCATTGACTCAGGAATTTGCATTTTATGAGCATAAGACCTGCTTTGGACAGTAGGAACTATTAGAGATGGTGAAACACCTGTCCAAAAAAGACCATGGGACCGTTGTCAGACAGCAAGCTGTTCTTGAGCCAGCAGCATGCCCTGGCACTAAAGAAGAACAGCAGCTTCCTGAGTTACTCTAACAGGACTCAGTACTCATGAAATCTCTAGTCAGGAAATGAAACCTGGAAGGCTACATCCAGTTTCAATCCCCTCCATTTTAGGAAAGACATTAATAAACTCAAGCAAGTTCAGCAGAGGGCAGCCAGATGGTCAGGAGGCTGAGCACTTGCTTTGCAGAGAGGCTGAAGGAGCTGGGCCTGTTCAGTCTTCAAAAAAGCTTTTGAAGAAGAACCTTTTTTTACCCTGGGGACGAACAAATACTGGAACAATTCACTCAGTCAGGCTGTGTCTTCTCCATGGCCTGGATAGATATCCCTGGATAGCCCTGAGAAACCTTGTCTGACCTTWCAGCTGATCCTGCTTTGAGCAGAGCACTGGAGGAGAAATCTCCTGAGGCCCATTCCAGTCTGAGTTATCATGTCATAACATGAATATGCTATGAGCCAGTGGGAATTAAAAATAACGAATGAGCCAGTAAGCTCACTGGTGGACCCCAGAGTATTGACATGCTGTACCTCAGCTTTCCCTGAACATCTTATTGCAGAGTTCCCTGAAAAAGAAGGTATTGGCTGTTCACATTCAGCTTGGATGCTTGGCTTTGCCAGCAGGGGAGGGGGATTTACTCTGAGTTGATGGATTATGCACAGCAATTGTTGAAAAGTGCATGTGTCTTCCAATTAACCRGGTCTGCTAGGCTTCCTGCAGGGATGAGCAAGGGATGAGGGAAAGGGCTGGCACTTTAAATAGCCTGTTTTAGCTACATCAGTATTTCTCTGCTGGACCCCTTCCCTCTGCAGAAAACCATTTTAAGAGAACATTAGATTGAGAAATAAAGATGGCTTGAAAAATTGTGATCAAGGAGAGGACATACTATGCATCATTCATGAATTTCATAAAGATGCCAGAAAGACAACTGTGATAACTTACATGCATATATTCATTAAATTAAGAATTTGGGTAAAAGCATGTATGTGTTTACACAGAAATAATAGCCTTATTAATATTATCATGCCAAGTGTTGCTTTCAAATAAACATACATAAGTAATGGCATTTGTACWGTTTCTAAAACTGGATCAGTTGATTTGAAAGCACTTTGCTAAGAATTGCAAGTATTGTGCTTTATTTACTTTGTGGGAAATTGTGGCACATTGAAGTGATTTGTTGATGGTCACTTGGCAGACTGAGGAAAAGAACTCAGATTTTCTGAGCCTCAAGCCTGTGTTCTGTCAAACTGCAAGGAGAAAGCAGATGGAATCTTGACCTGAAGTGGTCACCAAGACAGTAGTCAGATATTGTAATATATTGAACTGTTTTCATTCAGTGATACTGGCACCAATTAAACATGGAAGTTGAGCAATAACTGCATTGCAGCTCTTGACTCTGTCTTAAAATGAGTTAACCATTCATCTGATGAGTGTCATATTGACCTGTTTACATATTTCTCACAAAACTATTCTCCCTGCTTTGCAACAGCTTAAAAACATGAAATTTTGGACAAATATCCCAAAGGATGCCAAGTCTTTGACAGGCTGTTTAGCAAAACTAGATTTTCCTTTGTATTCTCGCTCTCTCATCTGCATTCATACTGTCCCTGTACATATGGCTAGACATTTCCCATGGGAGAATTTTCTGTTTGATATGTCATGCCCACAAGTTCTTCCCCACTGTCAACTCTTTGGAATGAAGCAGGGCATACTGCATCTTTTTGAGTCTCCTCCATCTTTTAAAATCTGGACACCGAAATTCTGTAAAATTCATTGTTTTGGGTGAAAATTTGTTAGTTCCCTTTGCAGTTATCTGATTCCTTTTGTATTGTTATTCTCAGGAGTCTCTTCGGAGCAGTATCTAATATTCCTTTTTACGGACAGTCCATGTACCTGCAACCACTGAATTGGGCTTTCATGTGCCATCAGAACAGCTTGCACTGGTGACAAGCAGTGACTTTCCTGGGCTAAGAATGACATTTTCCTACATTGCTGTAGCTATCTCTGTGGTGATATGGTAAAGCTCCACTGTAGCTTCTCTCACATTATATAACTGTACTAACTCTGCCTCACCCATACTTACCATGTCACTTACATAACATTAGAAAGGAGTGTGAAAAACTAAGTGAAAAGGCTCAAACAACACTATGTGTGCTTTGCAATTTACAGTTGTTTATTTCAAAAGTGGTTACTTGTCTATTTAAAAAAAAAAAAAAACCAAACCAAACCAAAACCAAAACATTTACATATACACCTTTTTCCTACAATAAAGTAATTATTTCCCAATAATGAAAAGGCTGAAGAAATAAAAGTATTACAGCCAAATCTTCATTTTCTTATGCTCTCAGCTAGAGAGGATTGTTGGACTAAAGGACTGATTTCTTATTTTCCAACTTTGTTACATCAAAGTAAATGACTAATAGCCAGAATTGACAATAAACAGCTAGTCGAACCTCTGAACTAAACAGAATTAGTTTAAGCTGTCAGCAGAACACCAGACATCATCTTTCTGTGTATCTTATTTAATTAATACACACTGAAGTTGGAAAAAAWTATTGTAAAGCTATAAAGACTGAAGCCTTGTGCTTATGACATAGTTTTTCAGTTGTCATTACAGGCAGGGCTTTTTGATTTTTTTATTTAATTGTGGGTTCAGTTAGAAGCTTTGGTTTCAGATTTCCCCCTTGGTCACTTAGTTCAGTTCCTATGAAGACCAGCAAAAGGGTGTTCACATAGTAAATATTTTTGCAAACTCTCCTTTCCAAATTTCTCTGTCTTAGTGGCGTACTTTGGGGCCCTTCTGCTATTTTTAAGGAGGCGTGAAAGGATGGAATTTAGGAACCAYGGGAACTCTCTGGGAAGGCTGAATCAAAAGAGACCTGAAACCATGGGGAAGGCAAAACTCTTGACTTATTGTGGTGGTGGAGAGTAGAGGGGCCCCCAAAGGAAGTAGTTCCCATGTAGATGAGGCAATGTTACTCTTGGGTGCACAAATCCACCAGACACCACTGCTCATCCTTTTTGTATTGTTCTTCCCATTCTCCCTGTGCTGGAGTTGGGCATCCAGGGTGTTCTGCTGTCCTCAGCACAGTCTTCATACACCAAACCACAGCCAAACTGCTCCTTATTGTTCCTCACTGTTCTTCCCTCTTATGCTGGGGACAGCAGGACCAGAATTCCTTAAAGCCCAAAGTCTGTGGCACAGCCCTGAAACCACAGACCTATTCCAGCTAAATTTCTGGCTCATTCCTACTCACCAGATCCTCAGTGTGCCTCTTCCAGCTGGTGTGGCACATTCCCCTAGCTCTGTTAACACTTCACAATGTTTCTGGAAGCTCCCAGTGCCAGAACAGAGGAGTGCTCATATAGAGAGAGATGTGGAAATGTTTATAAAAGCTGTTGAATGAAATCAAAATTACTTTGCTTCTCTCAACTGTGTTTTAACAGGGATTACTAATAAAGACCCAGTGAAAACTGTCTCTAGAATTTGCTGTTTCTTTATACTTCTGAAGGAGTAAATCATAACAGTTCTGTACAGGATCTGCTATTTACTTCAAAATGCAGGTCAAACACARCAAACCAAGCTGCCAAGTGATAAATTTCTCTTTGGCACCGTATGTTCCAGCTCCTCTTGAAAAAAGTATCCATGAAAAGTGATGACTGTAAGTGAGTACCTTGTCAGTCAGGATGCAATATTGTACTTTGTGTTAGAACATAGAAGAGGGGGAGAAGAGGGAAGTTCTTCAGGATGAGAATGGGCATTGTGTGCTTGGACAGAAAGGCAGGTCAGCTTTTTYACTTCACAGGGGCCATACTGAACATCCCTCCAGGGAATTATACTCACTACTAAAGGAGTTATTCCTGCATTGTAGAATCTTTTGGGAAGTGTAGAGCTGCTGTAGCATCTCTTGTGATATTCACTTCCATTTTCTGTGCAATCAGCAGCACTGTTTCTGTTTCTCATTGTGAGGACCGAGACAAGAAAAAGAAGATGCAGGTWAACTGTTACCACATTCTGCTGTAATGAACCATACGCTTCTGAAAAACAGCTCTAGACTATACAGACTATGATGTGTTTTCCCCTGGATTGTTTCTGGACCCATTGTTTAAAAATTGGATTATTTTTTGCAAGTTTTTTTGCTTTGGGCCTTCCTGGACTCGTTGTATAGTCTCTAGAACAGCAGCTCCTCAGTCTAAAACATGATGTATTGTCAGTACAACCTGGGGGATAATCATTCTGCTTCACTCAAGTTTTCAAGATTTCAAAATCTGACTTCATTTCAAATTGGCCAAAAGCCAAGTATTTTGAAACTTTCAGAAACAAAAAGAGAAGTAAAACATATTGGTCAAAAGATTTAAGCTCTTGTATTTGTAATGGAAGTAATTTTAATATCTTAACATAAATTTGATCAAATTTGTAATTTTTAAACAAAACCCCCATACTTTATTTGAGGAACATGCTTGTGGAATATTTTGAGGCACTTGGAGCAGCTGTCAGTGTTTCTTACAGGAAGTTTGCATAAAGCAACCATGGGTTTCAAAATATTTTATTTTGTCTTATGAAATATGTCTGTTAAGGGGTATTCTCTTTGTTTATTTACTTTACTTTCCATGAATTGTTGCAAAAATAGAAAGAATTGTAGGACTTTTTTTTCTGGAAGCTTGAACAGAAAATGTGAAGCAGWACCTTAGCTGAAGTAAAAGGTTATTAGCTTTATTGAAGTCTGCCCTCAGACTGTCCTCAAKAGTCCCTGATTAGTGTTTCTGGAATAGCAGGAAGGCATAATTTCTGCAGTGCCCAGTTAGATAGGCATTTTCATTAGGCAGTTCTCTATGTGTGAACATGTGTCATCTAATCATGAGCATGAAGCCTAAAGTGCAACTTTGACTTCTGTATGGACACCCTAAATACTGTAAATGTATTTTAAAATATGGCTGGTTTAGGCAGACCACCTAAGTTATGATGTGGTCAATATTGCAAATTGTCAGATGTTCAAGTTTAAATATTCAGGATTTATTTTTTAAAATTTCCCCRTGAGCTAATTAAAGCCAAAGATAAATTAATGTTTGACATCTCAAAATTTCCCTGCACAACACAGTAAAATACACTGTGACTCAAGATCCTTCTACTAAAAACTTAGGGGAAATTAAGACTTAAGGCATTTTGATTCCTAGAAATACAAACCCTTAAAAATATATATGTACTACTTTTGGTAGCCTTAAAAGCATGTCGTATGCACTTTTTTAGTGCTACATGGACATTTTCCTCATTATCTGAATTTAAAGCTGGTTTGCATCAAACCTAWATTTCGCTTCTCTTAGCTGCCAGCAGCAACTTCTTAGTAGGGTTGTGTGTGGTGTGTGTGCTTAAGAAAACAACATTAGGTTGTGCTATCTGATCTTAACATGCTGTACTGTTGTGGTGAATTTCTTAATGCACCAGGGTGTCCATCAGGCCCCAGATACAACCACAAAGCCAAGCCAGTGACGCAAATCAGCAGCTGATATAAACAAGTTGACACAAACCAGAAACTAAGCTAGCAGTAAACCTCCAGAGATGCTTCTTTTTTTCACTTTTTTTTTTT
>NW_026623632.1:18229-109331 GCF_030028575.1 Malurus melanocephalus
TCAGCAACTGAAATCCTTTTGCATTTGCCTCCAACTTCACAATGCACCTAAATTTGGCTCTGTAATGTGCAAGCTTATGAGAAAGAATGTGATGCAGCCTGCTTGTAATTAGTTTATAGGCAGTCTGAGGGTCCTAGGCTTAGCATGTTTGATGATTTTTAAAAGCACCCCAATGACATATTTTCTCATTTATATGCCATTTAGTAATTCATAAGAATACTCACAGAAGAGATCTTCGTGCTTTTCTTAAGTCCTGTAAGTTTTACTTCACCTCTTTTCTATTATGGGATTAAGTGCATAAAATCTCTCTCTTTACAGTTAGAAATATCTCTCTCAGTTTCTTTCTTTCCAAACTGTGTCCTTCTTTTAAGGCTATATGCAGTGCTTTATTGCTAYTATTTACTTCTCACTCCCAGGCAAAAGCATCACCTCCTCTAGGTTTACACCGGGCGTGCTTCACTGCTGTGTTTACTGCATTTACTGCATTTACTGTGGCTGCRTGCTGCGTTAACACATTGTGTGGGAATGCAGCTTCGAGCAGCTCAAGTGCTTTGTTCTRTAAGGCAGCTTGTCCTGCTTTCCTCCTCCATGCAGGCAAGAGGGGTTTTACAGCCCAGGAACAGGTCTGTCCGTGTAGYTGCGTCTGCAACCAGGCTGTGCAGCTGCAGCGTTGCAACCCCCTTGTCTGGCAGACACAGCCAAGGAACATGGTCAGAACAGTCCACCTCCTCTCTTTTCCCAGAATAATTGCTTTATCCTACTGTGTGTTTTTATAAGCTCATTCAGGTAACTTATTCTGGATAAATAAATCATTATTAAATATAACACTATTTTCAACCATTTTGTGACTTGCACTAAGTAAATTCCCTCCTGGACAGCTGTGTTTTTACTCTACCAATTCCTTTTTTCTAAAAGTGCAATACTCTGAACTTACTTTATTTTATTCAACTTCAGATTTTGGTTTCTCTTAAAGAGAAAAAAGAAACCCAGTAGAAACAACCTCATCCTGAAAGCTGACAGTATTTAAAGTCATGGCAGYATGAGATGTATCAGAATTCCCCAGTCTGTTTCTGACTGACACTTTTGTTTTAAGTGACATCAATTTACTTAATTAGCCTTTGCACACTAGAATAATTGCATTTACAAAACTTAAAGGCTGTACATCTATTAAGTAGCTATCATTCATTACAAAAAAATTCTTTYCATAAATGAAAATGATGTTGGTAACATATAAGTTGCAGTGGAAAATAATGTTTGTCTCCTGCTAGGGAAATGCATATATGACCATGTTAATATGTCTCATCATGCTACTGATGTGTTCCTATTAAAGGGATGATAAATGGGATGTAAAAGGTCTGTTATTTAGAGCTTCTGTATGATGTATCCAGGCCTGCTGGAAAACACAAGAAAAGTTGTCAGGCAGGCCTCCTGGAAGTGAATGTCCTCTTTTTCATAGTCCAGTTAATACTGTAACAGGAAATTTCTTCCATATGTGGCACACAAATGTTAGGAAGAGCAGGAATTTTTTTGTATCTATTAATAGAGAGATGTTATCTMCTGGATATTCCAATTTACTGAAGATTTCCCAAAGTTAGTTAGGAAATATTAGCTCTTGTTGCAACTATGACCTTTTGCAAAATTGCTTTTAATGCTTTCCTGCAAAATTTAGCCTTCTGATAGAAAATGGGTTGATACATAAAAGATAAGGAAACAGCAGTTCATGTCTTTTTTCTTATGACTTGTATCCACTAAATAATTTACGGATAATATTATCCACAATTTTTCGTCTTCTGTCATTATTGTCCCTTGAAAACAATGTAATGCAAAACATGATGATAAAATGTATCTTTAGATTCAAAAATACGGAGTCTTGAGAGGGTCTGTAAACTGAGGCTATTGCGGTATTAGTAACACACRGTATAGTACTATTTACTTTCTGAATAAAATAATGACATTATCCTCACTGTGTTGTTACTTTTACCTCTGGATTTTACATTTTATCTGTTGCTAAGAAGTGCTCTTGCAATTTGGGGGGGAACTGGTGCTTGTGAATCAAGAATATTTTCAYGTGTGTGGATTCAGTCGGGTGCTGTCAGCTCCTTTGTCAGACAGAGACAATGCAGGATCATCAAACCTCAGTCCRTCAGACCCAGATGGGAGGACAGTGAAGCTATGGCTGGGTATAAACATGGTCAAACTAGAGTTGGTGTCTGCAGAGACAGGTAAGGGAAGTGGCCAAATCACGTCCTTCAATAAAGGGCTGAGATGGAATCTCATCCTGAGCTGCAGTTGTTTAACAGTGGCAGAGCAGYTCTTACAGACAAGGCTCTCACTGAGCGACCCAAGCAAAATCCACATTAATGGATGCTGGTAGACCTGGCCCATGCATGCTCATGATGCCTYTTTCCCTGGTCCTAGAATTATGAGCCAGACACAGTTAAGGGGATAAAAAGGGGTTTCCCTGTTAATAAACATCCTTAGGCACACGATTCCTCAAGGTRGAAAATGCCAAAGATGCACGCCACGCGTGATGTGTATACAGTTTTTATAGACTTTGCAAATCAGCCTATCTGATGAAGATTCCCCAGTGAGAAGCTGAATAGATGAAGTAATGTCTCCTAGGTCTGATACCTTCTAGATTCTCTCCCCTGGGATGAGGCTTGAACCTGTTTACAAAARTATGCCTCAAAGAGCTGGTTTCGACCTTTGTTTCTATGGAGAACCAAGATAGCGTAGAGGCTTCGAGCCCTCAGCTGGCAGGCTTTTAGAATGTTTGGTCTTTCTGCGCAGAAAAATACTGTAACTGTGTTACAATAGTAGGCCACAAAGCTRCAAATGTGTCTGCTAAGGATACAGAAAATATAAAAAAAAAAGATAAGTATAAGAAAGAGGCAAAAAATCAGCACGACATCACTCAGCCCTGTTGTGCATGGTCCTCATCTCTACCTCTTGCAGCAAAAGGAGAGGTTGTCTTGCCAGGGGACTGGCAGAGTCGTGACAGGATGGGGTATGGAGCCTAGGGCAGTTACTCTGCCTCCTCTATATTCCATTTTGCWTACAGCGATGAAAAAGCTTGAATTGTCCTAACTTAGAACAATGAGATAGCCACATCCCTCATGAAGTCAGTCTTCTCCAAAAGCTCTGCTGGGGATGGTGGTTTGAGTGTGGAAATCCCCCAGAAAGGAGACAAAGAAATGACAGCCTAATGCAGAGGCTTACAAACCCAACTGCTGGCAAGCTCCAGAGGATGGGTGGAGGGGCAGCCAAAAAGTTTAATTGAGGCTRTCTTTAGATACTTGCCCTCAGCACTGCGTGTTTGATCATTAAGGACAGCACACCTCCAAATGCAATACCCAGGTCAGTGGAGGTACAGCAGGATGTCAGCCACCCCCCTGTGTGAGCTGGCCCAGCCAGGAGGCCACCTGCAAGCAGCTGTGTCAGTGGTGGATGGGCTGCAGAGGGTGCCRTGCTCGGGGCCAGAGCTGCTGAAGGCTGTCACACCCTGTGCTGACTTATCCAGGGACGCTCTCGGGCAGGAAGCTTAAGAAAGGCAGAAAAACAGAGATAATATTTTTATTGTAATAGGGACTCTTTGTGGAGCCAGCCAAGAAAGAGGAAAGCATGCTGCATGGAAGGCAGATCCCATGATATGGAGGAGAAACTCTTGGCAGTATTAARGATGGGTTTGGACTGGATTTATTGTCTCTCAAGAGTCCTATGATCTCACCTGAAAAAATGCCCAAAATTAATCTAAAAACCATTTACAACAAGGAGGCGCATGCACATAATGGCTCAGCCTCACATGCTCTTGAAGGATGAATCCTAACAGCAGAGTCCCCAGGGGCTGGAGGGAGGATGTGTAATACTGTCAGCCCTTGCCTGGAAGTCTGGCCTGGGGGACATACAGAAAAATATGGACAGGAAATATTCTCGAGCAGGCAGGGGAAGCCAGACTGCAGTTCCACAGCCTAGAGGGATCAGGGGAATATTGACAGTGTGCAGGCCTAACAGGGCTGTGTCTGATACACTGTGAACAGTCTGCAGCTGAAAGGAYCTTATCAGGACTGCCTGACAACATTTGTTACAGGCTGGGATATGCACTAATGCCATCTTGTACATTATTCAGTGGCAGATAATGCTGTTAAAATGACAGTCTGTAACAGTGTTATCATAAGGTCTTTAGAGATGTATTTTTGTGTAGAATTGTATAAATGACAGGAAAAAAAGTACATTGTAAAATTCTGTGTGCTTGTGGAGTGGAAACAATGTCCAGCGTGAACAAGAMCAGGAGAAAAATTAAGAAAATGGACCAGTAGGAGAGTACAGAATAGGGAAAGGTGCTATGTAGAAGCTTAAAGAGAGTGGAACATTTCACAAGTCTAATTATTCAGATTCTATATTTTTCTATATCTGGTCAAAAACATCTGAAACAGTATACCCTTAAAAACAACTGAAACAGTATACCCTTAAAACCCTGAGACTGAAGAGTTCAGAGGCTTTTTTGTAATCTATGCTTATTCATACTCATTAGTGTTTCTAGGGAATACAAATTGTCATAGAACATGTTGTATTAWTATGTCTTGTTCTAAAAAACCAAGCCAAAAGCTAAGCGGAGTGAAATTAAAATTATATGAAATATATAATGATTKATTGAAATTTAGCATGTAAACTCATTAGATTTAAGACATTTTAGATAAAAGCGGTAATTGAGATAGTTACATATTTGTATAGCATCTCTCAGAATATAAACCCCAGGGTATACTAATGGCATTCTAAGACAGTGCATTTAAAATAGATTAAAAAATAATAACAGAATTGAATACATTTCCACAAGCCAAAAGAGTCTGGAGTCAATGAGGATTCAAGGAAGCATAAACAAAGAATGCAAAAAGCTTTYTAAATGAGATTTAGAAGGTTAAGAAGAGATTCCATTTTTGCACTTCTCTGTAATCTTTTGTCCTGAATCTGCAACAGATGAACTGAGTGCTAATGYAAATAGTATAGTAATCACAGCTCCTACTCTGACCGCCTTTTCTGATTTGGTGAGTAGGTTCCTGTGTTCTGGGTTCCTCCTCCAAAACCTCTTTATGATTGAAAATCTTTGTATCAAAGTATTTGAATATCAGCCATAATTACAAAGCTCTTAAGAATTTTTAGGAGCTTCCTTTAAAAATTTATTGATCTGGTAGTGTTGTCTGTCCCATCCTCAGTGGGATGAAGACAGGGCAGAAGTTTTGCCTGTGCTTGCTGCTTCACTGCAGCTCTCCACAGCCTGTGTTACCTTTTTCATCAGTGACTAAGCCTAACTTAGTCTTTTTCCTAAAGATAATTATCTTAAGCACTAGTCTAACTGCTTTTTTGAGAGTTTTCATCTTCATGATTTACAGTCATAGAAAATACTTTTACTAAGCTATACATACCAAATTCAGTCCTCAGTGGAGGTGCCATCAAGAAGCCACAGGAGGATGCAGTTCTATAGGAGAAKAGCAAAGACATCTGTAGGATTACTTAGGTAAAAACCTGTGGGGTATTTATTTTAATGCCAGCCTATCACTGCACTTAAAAAAATAATRTTTTAAAAAATTATAGGTAAGAATAATCAGCATACTATAGCCACCCTGGAATTTTAAGAGAGCTCAGATGTTAAAATAGTGAACAAAGGAATGTATGTAACTTCCCACTAGTAGCGCTTACTGTATCCGAGGAGGTTAAGGAGGAAAATGTGTTAGCGCATTGTAGAAATCTCTGAGTGCTCTGGCAACTTTCAGACTGTAAGTTTGTCTTCATTGCCAGCCAAATATTTATAAATTATAATAATGGATATAACTAATACCCAGTATCAAACCCCTTTTGTAGAGGGAAGCCACTCCAACTCATGTATTGAGCTCCTTAGGAGGAGTCAACAGCATGTGGATAATGGTGGTCTAATGAGTTGAGTGTACTTGTATCGAAAAAAAAAATGTTCACCAGGTTGCTCACAATGGTTTGTGGAGACGCAAAACTTCTGCAGGAGAAAATAAAAGTAGACCTTTTGAAAGACAATGGTGAAAATATGAGTAAGTTTTCATGGTTTTGGGAGATTTCCATTGAAGTCTCACAAGAGTATGTGCTGGAAAAGTATCCAGCTATTCATAAGAAAACTAAAAGAAGCAGAGGAACAAGGATATGAAGAAATTTTCCAATAATCAAAAATCGTTCAGGATGGCCGGAACAAGTGCTAGTTGCCAGAGGACTTTGTGATCCTTAGCAGTGGGTAAAAAGATTACTCCCCAGTTTTAATATCGATAATGGACAAGGGTGGGGGAAACCTCAATTATGTTTGCAAAGCAATCAATTTTAAGAGAACCTGCTTTGAAGGAAAGACATCTTGGACTCCTTGAGGAGGCCTCTGAAAACATCAGCTCACAGATTGCTAGCCAAAGCCAAGGAAAGAATGAGGAAAGCAGTGGAGAATAAAATAAACAGAGTCATTACACCACTAAATAAATCTAGGATATGCTCACATCTTGAACATTACATGCAGCCACAGTTGCCTCATTTCAGAAAGTAGATATTAGGATATAAAGTACAAAATTAAGGAGTAWGGAGTATGCTAAGGAGTATGGAATACAGGGAGTTAATAAGATAGGAGAGATCCCATTGGTGTGGAAAAAGACCAGAGGTGAGATGAGAGGAAAAAGCATAATAAAATCATGGAGAAGGGGAGTAAGGAATTGTTATGCACTTTGTAACAGAGGAACTCTGAAAGCAAAACAAAGGAAGCACTCTTTCACACAATGCATAGTTAAGTTGTTGGATTCATTGCCTCAAGATYTTGAGGCCAAAAATATGATTGTTTTCAAAATGAAATTTAAGATTCATATTGCCAGTAAACATAATGGCCCAAATATGCCTTCTGTCTCAGAAGGTCTCTAACTAGATTGCCAAAATCCTTTCTAGAGAAAAGATCACTGTTTGTCTTTTTTATACCCTAAGCAACTGCTGTTGGCAGTTGCCAACATTACTTTTGGTGACAGTGTAGACACTCTGCTCATGAATTCTGTCGTTGTTAATTGAATATTTTTTGAGTTTTAARCTTTTAATCAAGGATTTGAAAAGTGCCGTTCACAGAGGCAAGGTTTCATATACTTAATGAGAAAATTTGAAGGATTCTGCATATCAGAAAAGGTATGAAAACACACCCGTGAAAAGTCTTGTCTCTAGGAGCTTCAAAGTAAATATATGAACCTCTGTTTTAAAATTATTATTTTTATTTACTTGTTAAAGCATCCTTTGGATATCTGTATATAGACTTGGAAATATTTCAATTCAATGTTTGTTAATACTTAAGGCTTGTTGTAGCCATGTCAGATAAGGATTGTTCMATTACATATTTATGGGTGTCTTCAAATGATAAAGCTACTAAATTCTGCKAGGATTTTTTGTGTCACACAATTTCAAAAAGTTTTCAGGCTCAGATGGGTTTGTGTAATGATCSCTATTTGAGCTGGGGATCTGCAGAGAACAGGAACTCTCATGAGACTGCTGGTATTTCCTGTTTCTCATCAGAGCAGAAATACAGTAGCAGAGGAAGAGCTCTTCTCTTAGCACTGTATTTGAGCTTCTGTCTGAATGTAGGAAGTGCCACAGCACATAAAACTGAAAGAAAACAAACAAGCAAATTTAGAGTAACCTTTTCAAACCCCAGAAAACATTCCTCTTTGGGTTTTGTTTGGACAGCTAGCACACCCCTCCCTAGTCTTTTGTTCAGAATTAAGAACTAATRTGCCTGAAGTTCACGTTTCTGAAGTTAACTACATGCTTTTTACACATATGTTGGCTATAAAGCTCTGACAGAAGTATTTTATGTTRTGAAGACAGAGGTACTGTACAGTTGCACTCAACAAGTTGAACATAGTGTAAAACTTCCTTGTATGACAAAAAAAATATGTGCCTAAAAATATCACCTAATAAGGTATGCATTAAATTAAAATAGGGTGCAATTGATTTTCTTGATAGCTATATAGCCATGTTTTTATAAAGTGTGAAGCTATGGATATAAATTGATAGATGTGTAGATTTTAAATCCTGAAGGTCAAACATCAATTTCAGGCAGTTCAGGAGTAGACAAGTTTGAACAAGTACAGAAGGTTTCTGTTGACATAAAGGATTATAGTGTCACAGAACTACTGAATTACATTTGAGTTATTCCAGAACATACACATTTTACATTGCAACCATTTTAAAAATTCACATTGAAATAGTAGTACAATTTCGGGGCTCTTTATTTGTGTTTATTTTAATGGTATGTTTGTGTGCATAGATTATGTACTTATAACAAAATGCAATAAAATATAAATTTTTTTTTGTAGAAAAAACAATGCTGAGGAGTAGGCTGTTTTGTCTTTTTATATTTAAAATGTATTCCAGCTGCATCAGGCTTCAGCTGTTATTTTCACCTTGCTGACCACGTGGTTTTGCTGCGGTGAATATGTGCGTAAGAGAGGTTTTTCTTGTGGATTTCCTGSAGATACTAGGGAGTTACAGATTGTGCAAAGGTAGCAAGGCAGTTTATTATTCCGGATGTTAAGAGATGTAGAAGGTTTCTGAAATGGTTTGTTTAAAATATTCCTCTTTTTGTATATTAGAGGAAAACCTACTGTGAGAGCCCAAAACACGGTACTTAACTATCCTATCTGTGGTGGTTGCTATGCTATAAAGCCATTTCCTGTGAACCAGTCAGYATCAGAAGCAAATATGTWCTGCTGCTGCTAAGCTGATACATTTTAGAAACTCTGCTCAAGAGCTTTGCTTAAAGAAAAGATAAATTATATATACGTGGTCAGAATCTTAATATTCTTTTTTCACTGGTTTTACAAGATTGGAAAAAAAGAAACATTTTCCTTTTACAATTAGTACTGTAAAGACTTTTAAATTTGGGTGAAATAGATTGTTCTTAATCACATTTCAGATAGCAAAATTTTGCTATACTGAGCAGTTACTTTTGTTTGCCTCAATGATAAAAGTTTTGTGGTTTGAAGAAGGTAATTCAATGCAGTAATTACAGGAAATGAGTAGAGAATGAATCTGGAGAAGATGAAGGATCTTCACCATCTGGAGGTGAGCCCTCCCATGCTTTAAGCTTTTTCTTTGGTGAATCCAGAATTTGCACTGGCCAAAGTTAGATCCATCTGTCACTTGATCATTTTTTGGTCCATTTCTCTTGGTGAATTCAGAATGCTGAATTGGCATCATGTCTCCTTCTGCAGAGTTTCTGGCAATGGACTGCACCAAAACAGAATGAAAAACCTGTAATACTTTAAGAATGTGATTGCCTAAAATCAACAGGCAGCTGCATGAAACTAACAGAGTGGTGGGACTGCTAGAAAAGGAACTGATGAGAGTAGACACCTTGTTGAATGATTCCCCTTTCTGGACCCCAGACMTAATCTGCTCTGGGCTTTCAGAAGGACCTCCTTGTTCTGTGGAGGTGCACTTCTCACAGCACAACTMTAAACTCTTGGTTTAAAAAGCACCCAAGCAGGACTTGGGTATTYTTTAAGGTGTGGCCAGAAGCTCAGTTGGTGATTCCCATCTTTTTTTTTACTCTAGGTTACTGCTTAGAGCATTTGTATAGGAAGTACAAGGCTTTGGTCAGTAATTTGCTCTGCTTAAAGGCTTTTATACCAATTACTTCCACCACCTGTGATAAAAATTGATTCAGAGACTAGAGAATAGTAAAGGACAATATTTTTCATTGAGTTTATCGAAAATGTGCAGGAAAAAAAAGTCAAGAATTATTGAGTCAGGAAGAAAATCCATGAGGAATCAGGAATCTTTTGCAGTTTGCTACTTGCGTTTCTCTCGGASCAAAAACTTGAAGTCTCTAAAGTCTGTTCTGTGTTTCACATTGAAGAATTATTTAGCAAAATACAACAGCGGTCTCAGGTGGTAATTAGTGTGGTCCTGAAGAGAAGGCAATATGTGAATGAGCTGACTTACAGGGTATAATAGAGAGAGCACAGGCAGGAGCTCCTCTGCAGGTCCTCTCTTTGGTCAGAATTCAACTTTGCTACCAAATTTGTAGGGACCCCATTGCTCCAGGAGAGTATCATGMGTGGTTTGAGGATACCAATCAAACCAGTCACCTCACATATTTTYGCAGAATTATAAGTCACCTGGATCCCAAAATTGATCTAGGAATTAAATTATCCAATTCATTGGGACTTGGAAAATTCTATCATCCTTATAAGAATGCAGAGGACTGTAAGGGAAAGCATGAAGAGTGAAGTGTGTCTGGGTTTGAGAATCAGATTTAAATACATAATCACCATTTAAATCCTTGGTGCAAGCTAGGAACTCAAGTTGTCTGTTGCATCTGCCCCACAAAGCCATTTTACTTGCTGCTTTGCTTTCTTTTTCCCTTCAGTCTGCTCTACTCCATCTCTGCTCCTTCTGTTTATGATGGATTATTGCAAGGACTTAGGAAAATCCTTGGATCTGCACACATGTGCACACATGTGAAGTCACTGTATGTTCCTGCAGAACTTTTACACTGTATGGATTTTACTTCATCATTCAAATTTATTCCATGGAATACATGTGCTGTAGTTTAAATTGCGACAGCAACAAACCATGAGTGTGTTGCTGGACACTTCTTTCACTCTTAGTGATTTTAAGATGGCTTCATTAGTACATACTACAGGAATGTGAGGCTTTTGGGAGGGGATTCCCAGCAGGTTGGAGCCATATGAAATCATAACCAGATATCTAATCAAACTAATTTAAAACCTCTCTGTTAGTTTTTTCATGTGAATCCAGGTGCTCAAAACCAGAAAATATGTTGCTGCTTACCTGGTTATCCTTTGTAGGTTTTTAGCTCTAAATTCAGCAGCGCTGCAATTGGTGTCATCTTTAAAGGGCACAATATAACCTCTTTTAGCAAAGTGTCTCAATTGTGGCGCAGAAAGAAGAAGAAGGTAGGCCATATGCAAGGATAAGGACAAGTATTAATCACTACATGATACATGATTTCTTTTTACCAAACTCTTAGATTGCCATTCCTTTATTCAAAGTTTGTCAGTGAAAATGAAACTTGCAAATATCAGCTTCACAGAAAATTCTCTTTGCCCTCAGTTAAGCAYGATTCTTATTTGGTTCTTAATAGCTCTCAAGATGTTGCTACATGAAATTTTCTTCAGAGTTAAAGATTTCCTATCTGACAACTGTCCAGCAATACAAAGGACTTTTCACTTTTATAAATTACATAATTTTTTTATTGAAACCCCCTCCAACCAACAACAATATCCTTTTCCCCCACCCCTCCACCCCAGTATTTGAAAAACAGTTCTAAGAGCTGTACAGACATGAGCCTTGGAAGAGSCTTTTAGCCAGTGCAGAGTATGGCAGGAGGTTGGGTAGTTTGTTTGTTTTGTTGTGTCAGCAGAACTCTGCTTACTCAGTACAGAGTCCAGAAAAGGGGTCTGCTTTTTAAATGGAAGTACAACTCATTGTGCTCTGTGTTCCCACCAGTCCCATGGTGATTGTTTGTAACTCAGTGATTTCCTGAAGTGGGAGARAAATGACAATCCTTTTTAATGAAAACATATGCCTTAACCTATGGGAAAATTAAAACTTCCTAGTCTGTTTTCTTCTTTCTGATCATATTTTTTGTTCCTGGCTAGAACTGTGAGTGCAAATGGGTGAAAACCATCCCCCCCCCCCACCTCAAGCCCCCCAAAACAAAACAGCAAATAAAACAATGTAACTTAGGCTTTTGGAAATTTGTAAAACACTATCCATGTTAAATTCAAGGTGAAAACTTCCACAAGATCTTGCTTAGCCCTAAAGTCTTCTTACCACTGAAGAAAAATTCCAGTCTAGGGAGAGCATGTATTTGATCATTATATACACTAAGATAAGTGTATAGATAAATTTTTCCTTCATTTCTAGTTATTTCTTGCCATGAGTTTTGTGAGAAAAAAAAATCTCACCGTGATCTCCTGAAATGATCCCTCTGTGTACTTCCATCTGAATGTTGGGCTGGTACTGCTGAGAAAGGCTGCAACATCTGACTGCATCAGCCATACCTAAAATCTACTGGGCATGCAAGGGCTCTCCTTTCACATCCTGACAGCTCTTCATCCCTCCGTGTACACATTCAGGGAGAGAGAGACTGCCCTTCAYGGGAGATAGAGCCAGGTAGCTAATCAGTTTAGGACACGGGTCAAATAAAATTCAGGGAGTAAAATACTGGATTGCTGAAGGCAGAAGGAAGGAGAGATGAGGTGAGATCAGATGAGATGAGGTGAGATGAGGGAATGCTCCACGTGGAGGTAGTGGTGTTTGTGCATTTATCTCTGTGTAGAGAGAGGATAAGAGAAAAAGACCAAAGCAGACAGAAAAGCAAGAATATGAAGAAGGCAAAAAGCACAAGATAAGTGATATTTTTAGTATTCTTAGAAGAGTTTTCTCCCAGATCATCAGTTTGCAGCACAAGCAAAACCTTGGTAATATCAGCAAGCTGTATCCACACCCAGCTCATCCACCTCTGGAGACTGGGATTGAATAGAAGGATTTCCTGGAATGAAATGTGGAGAAATGTTGACCAAAACATTAATAGATGAGTGCCATGTAGTTATCAAACATACATCAGTTGTCAAAGTCATCATGAGCCCGGTAAACCAATTAAAATGGTTAGTGTACATTTTTATTCTTTTTATGGTAAGAGAGGAGACAGTAATACAATAAAAGGAAGATGTGCCAGAGCAAGGTCCAGGGTTCAAGCAAAATACTTGAGTGTAGTCTGTTAGCCTCAGCTTATCTGCAGAAGTCCTAAAGATATTTCTAAATCAACAAATCCACCCTCAATGAGATAAAAAAACAAGAAACAGGGGGAGGTCTAGCAGGCAGCAAAGATATGGGAGATCTGKTTTTTGTTCCTTTCTCTCTCATTAGCTTTTGGTGGACAATAATGATGGAGAAGTAAAAACATTTTCCCATTTTCCCACCTTCCCTACTTATGTCCTTGTCACACCTATTTGAAATCCTGTCTAGAGTTTGCGCTGATACAAACCACGTGTGCACTGCTGTTACCGGTCAGCAATGGTGTGGGGCACTGACCCTGCTCCGCTGCAGGGATGGATGCAATCCTACAAGCAGCCTTGCTTCAGGCTGCCCTGGGGTTCTACTTATGCCCCACAACAGGAGCCTCGTAGGAGGGACCCTACAACCAAGTGGTATCTCTGTGAAATCCCGAGAGGCCATGGGGCACGGCATGGCACCGCACGTCTGCTCCATCCACACCCCAAACTGCGTGCCAAGATTCTCATGAGGGAATGGCATAAACCTGATTTCCCTACTTTGGATGTGATCCCTGAAATAACACCAAGTTTTGTCAGCTGTTTATGCTAAAATAATGTGCAAGGCAGGCCTGTAAATGACCATGGCCCCAGACCTTTCCTTGTGGCTCAGGGTAGATGTAGCCATATGGACATCAGAGCRGGGTAAGGACATACTATGACTTTCTGTCTATTAAATAATAATTCACTGCATAGTAATATTTCGTTCCATGCACACATTCATAATATTTTCTTTAAAGGGAGTAATGCAATGAACTCTGTTTTCTACATTGTAATATTGCTTTTTAGATAYTTATTTTAAAATAATTTTAAACTTCTAACTTTCCAGGAAAGAGTTACTTCATTATTACRGAGTTACTAGCTGTTACTGCACATCTTGGCCTGCTTCCACGAAATTAGGAAAATAACTTTACCAGATGCTGAGGAGTCTTTTGCACAGTGGGAGCAAGTCTATCTGAAATAGTGAAACAACATGAAGAATGATGCCATCAAAAAGTGTTTCCTTAGGAAAACACTGAGACTCTTCCTCAGGGTTTAAAATTTTTCCACTTCAGTGCTATGAAAGGAATCCTCTGTTCAAACAAGATGATGGTAATGTTTAAAKGTACAGCAACCAAGTAGTTATATATGAACAAATTTTTTTTTGCCACTACTGACTATGAAGTGGAAGGTTACACCTTCCTTCTCTGCTTTCTTCCCCTTACATCCCCAGTTTTGAGTGCAAAATTAGCTCCCTGTAACTTCTTTCCAGAAGAGGTAAAATGGCAACAACAGTACTGCTATTGGTACTGAAAGATTTTCAAAACATGTACAAGGGAATATTGGATTCAGAGGATTAAATCTTCAATTGTCAATCAGTGGTGTTTTATAACCCCATTAAAATAAATGGATAAAATAGTTATGTAATATGACAAAAATTGACACACTTTGTGTAATTGCTAGTTTATTTTAGCTATGTAATTTTTGATAATAAATTTAAATACACATTGGTACATTGGGTCTTTACCTAATGCCTCTGCGAGGCAAGTTTTGGTTTTGACCTCTTCTTACTATCATTTTGAAATGGCTTTCATTCCCACTTTTCCTTGCTGTCATACTAAAACTCAGTCTGGATTTTAATGCTTATATCAATAATTTTTCATGTTAGTCTGCAAGATAATATTTAAAAAAACAAGAACTGTAATGGTCCAGAGAATTTTGTGACAGTCTGAATGGAGCCATACAAGTGAATGTCAAAATTGTATTTTGAAAGATTGAAGGACTGCTAGCAGAAGTGGTAATAGTAAGCAAAGCACTGTAACTTTCCTACAGTGGGATAACTGGGAAAAAAGAGGAGCAGAAAGACAATCCTGCTGAATTTACATTGCTGTGTTCATGACTTCTCTAGGTTACCTGAAGTGGTATCTGAACATCTCTTCTAAAGTTGCCAGTCTCCGGGCAGAGTGACATTACTATTCCAAGACTGTCCTAAGCATGTGTGTGAGTGGTATGCTAGCATGTCAAGCCCAGCTTCTTGAGATAATTGGAGTCAGCTTGGAAAAAAACACTGTCAGTGGAAAAGGAAGTTATTCTAAAACACATATTAGGTGCCACTGCTATTTAATACACACATAATTAGAAATACTATAAATAGACAAGTTAGTCTTCTGGTTGCTTCAGCTGTAGCAGAAACATTTACAGTGAGTGATTGTGTAAGTCCCTGCTTGCCCAGCCATATGATGAAGGAAAAGGTTGGACATGACCTATTCATTAGCATGCTGACATTTGTATCACGAGGTTAGGGTAATGTGAGATAGACGATAACTTACGTAATGAACTTCTGAAAACCTTTTTAGAAGYGATTCCAAGAGGGTGGCTTATTTATTGTGGAGAATCTGAGGCTGGGCCCATGAGGGAATTTGAGCAGGGATCCCAAATATGTTCCCCAATCCTCTTGCAGAAAAGAGCCTTAGGAAGAGTGTTGCAAGATGAGAGTGGGTTATCTTTGGAAGATTAATTACTGAATGTGGAAAAAGAGTCTTGAAGGGTCTCAGTTSTTTTTTCCCCTGAAAAGTGTTCCCATGACCACGAAAATTAATCATGAGCTAAGTTCTTCTCTGTACTATCAACTGAAGTATTGTAGACTGCATTATTAGAAAATAGATTRCTTTGATTGTTTGACAGATTCCTAGTAAAATCAGAATAAAAAAATGTCATAAAAATTTTGGAGATAGCATGAAATGAAACCCCTTTCTGTTTCATTGTAAAAGTTTTGTGGATTTTTTCTTTTTCTGTCTTGTGTTAACTCATTTTCCTTTCAATTTTKTAATCCATGGTTTATACTGTGCATGACAGAATGTATTTCTAATTGCTTCTAGCTGTCTCAGTGCAGTAATATATAAAGTAACAAATATGTTCTCTTCTTCAAACTTGTTTCTTAAAACCTGTTTGCTAAACCAAATTGTTAACAATGTAGTTGTTAAAATACACTACATTGTATTCTTTCTTTTAATGATCAATAGTTAAATATAGCACAGTTGCAACATCAAACATCTGAATAACAGAGATCTAAATTAGTAAACTAAATTATACAAAAACATGGAAACATCTGTCTCCTATTGTACTTGCTTTGAAAAAAAGAGACATCAAACCCCAAAGTTGTAGTTTGGTATACAGTGTGTTATTTTTTCACAGGATGGATCAGTTAATAAAAATAATATGCATATTTTTYTGAGTCAGACTATTTTTTACTTTCAATTATATCTGATTTTTAAAGTAATTTTAAATCTGAAAATATGGTTGTTAGGGCTTATTTCCCTTTGAATCACAGGATTTCCTGCAATAATGAAAACAATATTCTTGCAAAACATTTTAGGTTTTGAGCAAAAGGACTAAGCATTTCCAGCACCTATAGGTCTCAGGTTAAATAATACCACAACTGGAATATAGTATTAAATTATTCAAGGGATGTATTGATAGGGAAATAAGGTAAAGAAAATCAATKATGAACATGTACCAGGTCCATTTTTTCCCCCTTCTCATGCCATAACTGATAAAAAGTCAGGTCTCGACTGTTCTCTGATGTTTTAAAATTCTTTAAAATCTACTGTGCTTGTCCTTGAAAATCACCTTTTTCTTAAGCTTTTCTGAAAATTTCACMAAGTTCTGAGTATTGAATAGTCAAATTGATGTTTTAAGGCAAGATTAAACTCATCTTTACAATAGGATTTATCTTATTCACTTTATAACAGGATTTAAACTCTAATTAGCACAGAGTAGAAATGAGCATAGAGCAAAGTATATAAGTCAMACAAATTCTAGGACAAGGACTAGTCCTTAATCTTGCATCTCCAAAACATATATTTCTAACCACCCCAGGTAAAAGTCATGTTTTGGAAAATTGTTGATTTCAAAAGGATTCTTACAGCTGAAGTCAAGCAATAGTGAGAAACACAAAAAAATCTCCCCATTTTATAATGTCACTAAAGTTATTTCCAAAAAAGGAAACCACCTTAAAATGAACAGAATCAGAATCTGAACTTGAAGGCGGAGGAGTCCTGACGAGAAAAGCTCTGTTTAATTGTTGTGTATTTTCTTTACATATAATGAGCATGTAATTGTTCAAGAAATGAAGCTTTGTGGAAAGTTTGAAAGGTTAATAATTGAGTTCAGCATTTCAAAAGAAGTTAGAGAAAGAGAAAAGAACTGAATCCTAATCTCAGAAACAATAAACTTTTGTGTTACCTAGGAAGCCTCAGCRCCTTCTTGCTAATTGCTTTTAACATCTATACCCATGCTAATATAAAATCAAGCTGAACATAATCTCTTTCCTAAAAGTACTTGAAGTTATACACTATAAAATAACTTTTTATATGGAAAGAATTAACAAACACAGTGGGTTTTAGATGTGGGGTTTCTCCTAAACACTCATCAGAGTAACATTTAAGCAGCAAACCAGTATTTTAAAGAGTAGTCTCTCTGGGAATCCATAAATAAGTTTGGCCTTACTGTTTTAGTTTGTTATTTTAAAATTCTTTTAAAAATAAATGTTTTGATTGTATTTAATAACCTTAGGTTTTTCTTGTAATTAATAGTCCTTTTTAGGAATAATGCCATGTCTGAGCTTAGCATGTATCRAATTTGTTAATACCAAACAAATTTTAACCCAGGATTTCATTTTTAGGATCTCTAACAAAAGAGATCACATCTGTGATACGTTAACATACAGAGACCATTGGGCTTTGTACACCTTTTTTTACACCTTTTACATCTTTGTACATCTTTTGCACCTACCTTTTTATTGAAATCTTTACACTAGCTGGAGTTCACAGTTAGCATCTCTTAACACTGTGACTGTGTGATGGAAGGAAGGTCTGATCTGTATTAACTACAGGAGCCACATCTCACTCTTCCCTATATATATCAATTTCCATAAATATGATACAAGCCAGTGTCACATGAGCACCATGTGGGTTGGTACCCAGTGGTGAAATAGAGTTTATTACCTGCAACGTTGATGTTGTTTGCAACTAAGAAGTCACCTTGGACTTTTTCCTGTTTTCAAGTACCCAGTTGCAAGTAGTAATTAATAACTTATTTCATAGCTTTATTGCTGTTTCTTGTAGCCTCTTTATAAGGAAAAAGTTGTCATCCATTGTTTAAGGCATAGGCTTTTCCCCATGTTGCCATGATCCTCCATTTTATTGGAATAAGTTTTATATTTCATCTRAAGATGAAGCACAAATTTCATTGATGTGTGATGTGTAATGTTTGGCTTGCAGAAAATGGATTTTGTGTTATTAATGGCAGCTGCATACAAGGACAGCATATGACATCATCGTCTTTGTGGTAAATAACAGTTTACCAAAACTTAAGGRTAGGTTCACTCAATAATTATGCTTTCAGTTTGAAGGCAAAGTTTTCTTATCCCTGTTAATATTAACTCCTAGTATTTTTCATACATCTGTATTTCAAATACTTCTGCCAAAAAAGTTTAAACAGTTGAGCTTCTCTCAACTTCAGAGAACATCCTTTCCCCTAGTAGAAGTTAGTAATTATGATAAATGGATGTACTTACATGTACTCTCGTTTAACAGAAGGGCTTTCTAAATTCACTGTCTTCACATCAGCAATTTACTTATCACTGTCATCCTCAGGTTTATCTAACTGAGGTTTAATCTATTCAATTGTAGGAATAGCTGCAAAACTTATTTCTGAATTTGCAGTGTGGGATTCAGAGATTTCTTTTGCTAATAAAGAAAATTTTGCTTTGCAAATTAAGGGCAAATAATCTTGGGGACATAGGCCTCAAATAGATCATTCTAAAGATGAATGTGACTTTGACTTTTGTTAGCAGCTGAATTTCATCCACGCTGAGTATCAAGAATAGCAGTGAGACAATTGAATTGTGAGGGCTTGTCAGATTTAGCACTGTATCTCTACAGCACAGTGATACACAGCACAGAGATTCTTCTACTTTCTCTCAAGCGCCCTGTTTCTACCAGATTGTTCTAGCACCTTAGCTCTGCCTGACACTAGGTTATGTGGATGATTTAGATCAGGTTTACACTGGCATTGAAAGGGCTCTATCACATGGCAGGGAGACACTTTTAATCCTTTTGCAATTGCTGTGTCACGGAGCAAACCTTATGTAAGATACAGATTTTACTGTCTTGTCCCTTTTAACCTGAAAGGTATCTGGCATGTCTCTTGAGGTTGCCTGGGATGTTGACCAAAACTCCCTTGYACTGAACAACTGTATTTAAACACTGAACTGTATAGCTGTGGTTACTGGCAAACACAGGATGACAGCAAACACTATTTTTAATAACAGTTCAAATTAAAAAAAAAAATGTGGTAAGAATGCCTGGTCTTACATGATAAACTAAAGTTTTACAGTGATTATCAGCCCTCATAATTAGATACCTATGCACCAGAGCAATAGTTTTTAGGTTACACAGTATTTCCTTTTAAAAGGAAACCCATCCTTTTAAAAGATGGATTTCATTTATATTCCATGTGGTTGTCACTTCTGCTCTTTATGATATTGACAATTTTTACACTTTTGATGGGGAAATATGCATCATCTGAAAAAAATCCTGAAGGTCATCCATCCAATTAATCTGGTAGTACCGGTAAACCTTCCTTTGCTTTATATCCCAGTGTATTGACCATCAAATGCCCTCCCTGCTGGAGRAAAAACTGCTGAGTATTGTGTGATATCATCCCTGTGAGGCAGCAGGAAAAAAAGCAGGGTTAATAGAATCATGCACGTGTCCTGTGGCTCGTAACAAACCCTAACAGGTGCTGCTGGGCTGTTACCAGTGGAATAATCTGGCCAGCAGCTGATGTGCTCCTATTTTAAGGTCACTCGGTGCTATTGACTTTTCAGCCAAGTCCTCTTGGTGTGGTGTTTCTCAGGGAAGTTGACTGAAAAGTTTTGTGGGCTAACAAGGGACTGAAAGGGATTATCATTTACAGGTGACTAAGGGCAATATGGTTGATCAGACCACATCTCAGTGTATGAGTTACAGAAGGTCCTGAGATCTCTTCAACAACTGCTTGCAATTTTGGTCTGTGAATATTTTCTCTTTTATGTTCTATAAAGAGAAAAATATATATTTGTATAAGACATAAACTTGCTGATTTGAAAATGTCTCTTTTGGAATTTACTTTTCCTTGTATTCTATGATGTGCTTGCTTTTCTTAGAACTGGAAAGGAAGTATATAAGCCTAGAACACAGTGAAGCATCCTGCCTGTGTCAGCTTCCTCTTCCGATCTGCAGATAAGGCCAAGTTGTGGAAATACTTTAATCCATAGAATAATTTAAGCAATTTTTAATATTACATATARTTGCAGAAGAAATAAAAATATCAATMGGTTGTTAGCATACAATAATTGATTTTGATACTCATCCAGAGGTATAAGTACTGTTTTGAAGTACACTTTATTTCTAGATCTGTTTTTCTGACAAGCCAATATCTATTAGATCAGCCTGGATATTTTTAAGGGGACTTTTTGAGATATTTATTCGATCGGTCAGTTTGTAGCAAAAAGCTAAACAAATCATAATTTTATTCATTGATACGAAGTGACTGAAACATTTTCCTTTTTGACCTGTGAAATGATAATTCTTTCAATCTGAATGATATAGGGCATATTATGCTCAGAAAAGTGTTTTCTTTKAAGTGTCTGTTATATACTTTGCCACATATCTATAAAACTCTGGAATGATTGATAATATCGGTTATTCTTTTTCAATTACTGTATCAGGGTCTCTGTAGGGGCATTGTCAATATTGCATCAAATAGCTGCCACTATTGAGACAGTAGTTCAAAATCACATCTTCCTTTCTTCCATAGGCAGCTGACACCGGGATATTAATTCTGCATCACACCTCTGAAAGTGAACACCAGAATAATATACAGTTTTGAATGAGGATTCTCACTGCTAGTTATGCAAGAAGTGCTACAGTGAAACTGCTGCTGTATTTGAGCTTTCTTCTGGGGTAATGCAGGAGAGTTTTGATGGCTCTTTGGACTTGATGGTCTTGGATGTCTTTTCCAACCTTAATGATTATAATACTTTCTTTGTAMGGTGCCACACACATTGCTTTATATTGAGGAATAGATTATTAGAGCAAGCAAAATAAGAATAAAAAAAAGCATATAAATGTGTGACTTCTCTTAAAAAAAGCTACATGTTTTCCATAATGTGAGTTTTTCTGGACACTCTGTTCAGACACTTGATGGTAATAGGAGTTATATAACACCAGGTTTTTGTGTCACCTTTTTTCAGCCTTTCTTGCTTTTCTAATTAACTCATTAATCTTACTGGACATCTCAAAGTTAAGCAATTCAACCTGTGAGGGCACAGTGCAAACTGTCCATTCACTCTGCTGCAAATTGCTAGGAGTATTGGGTACCTTTAATATATTGAGGTGGTAAATTTTGTTAAAGTCTTTTATAAATTTGTATGTAATGAGTGAATTAGTAGTTTGAGATGGCTCGCTTGTTGCTCTATTATCAGTCATTCCTACCACTTCCATTTCATATGCACCACTGACTTTAAAAGGCTGCATCTTTCAGTTAAGCAAGAGTCTGAAGGAAAAAAAAATTGTTTAACTTCTTTAGCTTGCTGTTTAATCTTGATGCATCATCTTGATTTTTTGAGATGTGTTTATTATATCCATACCTTACTTATAAGGACAGCAAAGCCCTGGTGAAATAAAAGTGAATCCATGTTTTGTCTGTATCATGGGATACTTAAGGTTTTCTCCATCTTTCAAGGCTCATCAATCCTTTTCAAATTGTGAAAAGCTTTCTGACTCTATATTTTTAACTCATCCTCCTAAAGCAGCTGTTTCAATCAAAACACAGTTCTCTCTCTTGTGTTTGTGTTTYGAGGGGCTCATAGGGAATACTTGACCTTGAAGGTTGTGTGAAGGAGTGAAGGGACAGGATTTCTAAATAATTTCTCTATATCACAGTCCTCAAAMCAGAAAATTTCCATGTTTAGTCATTCATGGTTCCCTACACTTAACATCCCCATCAATGTTTTTTAAACTGTAAGTCTCTCTGTATTTAGTCTCCCATTAAGCCTTCTTTGCATGTTTGCTGCTGAAATACCCTTCTCCCACTAGGGCATTTTTTAGTACTGGATCTTTCATTTCCCAGGATCCTTTATTATCTAAATATTTATTATTTAGCTAAAGCAGGTGAATTAATTTAAACAACAATACTAGTTGATGCTGCTCCTCTTTACAGAGAGACTCCCACATAGAATATTTCCTGTTTCCAAAATGATTTCATGACTATTTCTGAGTACTTCTCTTTGACAGAACAAACAAATCTGCTTTTTTCAGAACTATTGCCATCTGAGGGGAAATCCCGTGTGTGTGCCAGTATTACAAAGAACTGTGTTGAAACACATTAGGATTAATGAGTGCCAGGAAGAACTAGAGGCAGAACAAGAAACATGAAAGACTAACCTGCCCCTCTGGAGTGGAAGACTGATGTTCTTTGCAAGGCCTGCTGCACACCAGCTTATAATTTATAGGAGATGTAATCCTGTAACCGCATGGCCCTCTGAGACTCAGGCAATAGCTGGAGATTTTGGAGGGTGCTGGCAGAGGGCTCAGTCTCACTGAATCATGATTGTTCTGATCAGACACCATGGTTTTTGCTAACAGCACACATCATACTYCCACCTTGCTGCTGAGTTCCAGTCACAGCTCACGGACACAGCAGCTCAGTATTGACAACTCCATCTGAGTGGCCATCTCTCCTCTACTTTGTTCCATGCTTAACCTTATTCAATATCCAAGACATGAGCAGCACATCCCAGTATCGTGTCACACCAGGCATCCCCACTTGGACAGCCATCMCACAGTTGGGAAGGGTGCCATTACATCAGAAACCACAATAGGATACTGTAAGGACCCAAATTGGTGCCATCAAAATATGTAAAAAAAGGTAAACCCCTCCTTTTGGAACTCAAATTCAGCACTTATCACTAGAAGTTATAGAGCCTAATGGCAGGGGTTTTGTTTACACTCAGGGAATGCTCTGGTTGTGTGCCCAGTGTCTGGGMAGTCATGAGCTTGCCTGCCAGAATAGGTGTTCACCTTTGCTTTTTGCTGAGTTGCTCACACTGCCATAAATAAGGTGTATTTATAAGGCAGAATAGATACACCACAGGCATTTTTCAGAACCACTTGAAAATGCTTTGACTCGGGGATGTTTSATCATAAACACTAATTAGTTATGATTGCATCCCTTTACAAGAATGGATCAATTCTGACTCCATTTTGATTAAAAATAATTGAGTYAAAGCCAGACAAAATTACCTTGCACCTGAATAACCTGTTTATTTGTGCTCAATAGTGACTTGCTCTGTGGCAAGATAGCAAATAGAAAATGGTCTGTCTCCACGCAGATTCTGTCAGCTGAAATCAGATAATTTGTGTTTATCAAAATATTTCATTGTTTTTGCTAAAATGTGAGCAGCAGCAGCATTTTATCCTTTGGCTAATTTCCACAGGTGTGGACAGCGCTCTGCAGTGAAATTGTAATTGAGTTTGTAGATTGTTTGAGAAGTCAAATCTTAGTTTGCTGAAAGATTTGTAAAAAAATACAGCAAATTTTCACTCTCTTTGTAGCTAGACATATGTCTGCGTATGCCTAACAGTTGCTCATATACTTGGATGTCTCAGTTATAATTTGGGGGCATTTTATCAATCCTTGCTTTCTGACTACAGGCTTCTACATCAGAGATAATGTTGTTTGTAGTGCTTCTGGTTTCTTTATCTTATATTTATAATTCCAGCATTCTTGTGTGACTTGTGCAATACCTTCATTATTTTATGACTACCTCAACAGGAGCTATGCACACGTCAATTCCTTTCAGTATACAAATACTTTGCAGTTCTTCCCAGTTCTTCGGTAATATGGGGTCATAACTAACTTTGCTGATGCGTCCAAATAAGTTGAGAATCCTGTTAATCTGCCATATTTTCATGTTCAAAGACTGGCTTTGCTTAAAATGCATCTCTGCWCACTGATGATTTGCTTAAACTGTATTTGTGTAGTTTTGGTATTAAGATTCCCTCAGAGTTTGTGTGCAGCTCTCAGTAATCTCAGTGGTCATGAATCACTAATGATCTCTTCTTCCTTCAGCATAATACTTAATCATTTAACATGTGCAAACACCACTGCATATTAGTTTTTTATAKCTAAAAAGCTCTGGGAGTTTAAAAATTCTGATAGTATCTCAATTAATTAGTAGCTGTAGATCTGTACCTACGCTGAAATGCCTTTGTCTTTTGCTTGCTGCTTTTTCTGAGGGGGGCTGCAAGTTTCAAAACACTGAATACTTTTCTTTTTTTCAATTTGAAAGTCGAGATTCATTTCCTTGCCTCTTAATGSCACAAATGAAATCTTTGTGCCAAATAATCTCATATACCAGAAAGATATACCTGAAAATCCCTTTGGAATGTCTTACTGTCAGAAACTACAAGCCACACTATTTGACATTAACATCACTAAATTAGTAGTCACAGATAATAACAGCAATAGTGCTATTCTTCCACCGCATACTTCTAGAATCCTTTTCTGTCTCCTGAAATGAGATGGGAATGATTTTCTCATCCACTTCTATTTCTCTGTACTTTTCCATGACATTGGAAAATATTAAGTTTAACATATCTGTAACAGTCTTCACTTATAAGCATGTAATAGACAGATCTCTTTAGTGCTTTTGTTTACACTATTTGGGTTTTGCTTTGTTTCACAGGATGACAAGCAATCTTGGAAGTTTGTTGCTCTAGACAGAAGCTTTATTTTTGTGTGCTTATCTACTGCAATTATATTCATTTACCCCTATTGAATTCATTCTATTAATTAACTACTACTCCTATTAGATGTATATTCCAGAAGTTCATTAACTTAGAAAATAGTATTGAAGGCAGATGATGTTCTGGGACAGTCAATTTRTTCCATTTGAGATACAGGATGTTTCGGGACTGAGTTCTTCAAAAATGTCTTGGCAAATTTTAGCTATTTTGCTGCAACTATGTCAGGTTGTATTGTTCTCCTGGATAAATTTTTGCTTTGTTTGCATATCTATTACAGTAATAGTTTCTCTCAGATTGAATCTTAGATTTCCTAATTTCCTTTCTTTTTCTTCTGGAAACTTTGACTATTGTAGTTTTTGCACAATTTTGGCTTTCTTCATCCTTGTGWCTAGTGTTGCTCCTGTGGTCTTCTATAATTTGATTTTCCATTACTATACATAGATACATCATGGTGTTAGAATGTCCTCTTTTGGGGGAGATTTCTGCCACAATRCTATAACTGGAATGCAGATCACATGAGGGATGGTGATATGGTTTCAGGAAACTGAAGGGAAGTTGCTTTTTAGAACCTTACCTGGGTTGATTTTGAACCATGTTTGTTTTTAAATATTGTCCATGAAACCAGCAAAAATAGGTACATATTGAAGTATCAAATGCTTTATATAAATCTGATAATCTGCATTTCTATATACTGTCTCACTACAGCAATTCAAAAACACTATTGTTTTTCAATCTTTAGTTCTAATTGACAGAGGTAATTATTGTTTGTTRCCAAAATACAGAGAAGTGCTACCAGAGTATTCTTGACATGTAGCTGCTGGGTTAGCAGAAAATTACTGCAGCTTCTGACTTCCACTAACCTTTCAGTTGACAGCTTAATCTTGAATTTTTGGAATATATAGTGGTACATCATGAATTAAGCATGTTTCAAGTGGTTGAAATAGAATAACTAAGGGACAATGTTCAGAAACCCTTTGGTATCTAAAATCACAAAATATCTGTTCMGTAGTAATTTTGGTATTTCATTATTGGCTGATGTGTATTTCAAGAGAAAAAATGTTGCCATGAGTAGAAAAACACTCCTCTAGATACTGACAATTTCTATATGGTAGCATTTAATACCCACACTTAGAAGGATTTTGTCTGTTTGGAATGTCAGTGAAGCTCACATGCATATAAACTTTCCTACTTTCTGTAGGAACCAATGATACTTATTTTGGACCTGAGTTTGGTAAAMCTGACCCTGGATAACAACTAAGGATATGCTGTCTTGAAGAGGAAAACATTTTAACAGGTGTTTCGGTGATTTATTTATTTAAGAATAGTTTTGGGGAGAATCAGCCTTCAAAAGACTTGCATGTTCTCACAGACAAGAAGTGGTTAAACTGGTTAGAGAAAACAAACAAAAAAGGAACTACAAAATTCTTTCCCAGGCTCAAAAGCAACTTGTGCAAAGACAAAAAGGAGAGTAATTTTACCTTTTTCCAGTGCAAGAATGGAAGGGTTTACAGCCATGTAGCTGGGCATCTCTGTTAAGAGCACTACTATGCAAAAGGCATTTGTTTACTTTGCTGAAGTTGAGCTSCATTCTTTAGTATTTGTTTTCTTTTTTTTTTTTTCCTAGGGTGATAGGGTTGAAGCAACAGGATGAGAGATCTCAAGCATGCTGCTAAATATTGTAATCTGGCAAAACTATATGGCTTCCTTTATCAAGACAGCTGTGTTTTTACAGAAATAATCTTAATTTGGCCTGCTCAAGGATTGCGCCTTGTACTCRAGTGCACTACCTTGAAAGGTCACCTTGACTTCCCCAAGGAGTTCACTGCAAGGCAAGCAGGATGCCAGCCAGAAAGCCACACAGACTGAGGCATGTTCTCATTTCCTACCTAAAAGAATGGTATGAAAAGGACGCCTTCCAAAACAGCGAAGAAAGTTATTCRCCTCTCACAGAATCACTTTGAAATAAAGGCTGCTGAATGGGCTGCTTCATTTTGACAGGCATGCCTGGTATGGATCACAGGGAACAGTTAAAGTTTCTTAAATTCTTAAATTAGGCTCCCATTAAATAGATTTTTATCTCTGTTAACTGGCTTCCCATTGATGTCATTAGTATTGTTCATAGAAGAAAGATAAGACTGAGACAATGAGTAATTTGCAGCMGTTATATACGCAGTGCTGCAATTTGCAGCAATTAAAGAAATTGGTCTTTTATTTTAATAACCACTGATTATAGTTGATTTGGCCAATGTTCAGAAAATCTCATTCTTAGGAATGTCAAAGATGAGCTCAAAGAGCTGTTTATTAAAAATCAKTTGCATGAAAATCATCATTTTATATTTTCATATCAAACAGTGTATTAATCACATAATATAAAATGGGGAGATTTATGAGAGGAATGGATCTATTGCTGTCTGTGGAATATTATGTGATTTTCTTTGTAATTCTGTGCTGGTCAACACCTACACGTGACCTTTCATGTCATGTCAATTTAGAAGATTTTTTTTTAGGCCTAAATGCTGAAAAATTAATTAAATAGGCTCCTGTGTCCTCTAATTACAGACTTCCATATCCTGTCAGKTGGCTAGGTAAGATGCCCACAAATCATATGCTTTAGTAGTAGAATTCACAGCTGATCATGAGAACAGTAATATTGAGGCTTGGACTTTTATCTGATTTGGAATCTGTYTGAGGCTTTAACTTCACAGTGAAGAGCGCCAAAACACATGAAAGTAAGACATGTTTTTAATTTACTGACCTTATGCAGAATGGAAAGGCTCACAGTAACCCATTCAAGGTTTCTCATTTTGAAGCTGAGATTGAATATGTGTGCATTGCATTAAACAAACAGGAGCCATGTTCCACTTTTTTGTTATTTCCAGTTGTTTGTTTTGGTTTTTCTATGCTGCCCAAAATGGCATTTGGACACTAAAGCACTAGTTTTGAAACCTTCCAGTCTTTTTTTTTCTCTTCAATATGCATAGCAGCTATAAAAGACAACCCAAGTCTTTCACTCWGGCTACATACTTATTATTTGGARCAAATTGCAAATACACTTGATGAAAGTCTAATTTTTCAGTGTTATTGTTTCATGTTTCCTTAAATATGATGTTTGTGTGGCAAGAAGCAGAAAGAAAGATGTTTTGCAACRTAACTTGTAAAGTTTTCAGTATCTTGTCCTATTTTTGTGCACAGAAAAWAATGACCAGAAATAATTTTATGAAGTCATGGTTAACTAGGCAGAAAATGATGAAATTAGATGTCCACGGCAACTGGTATACTTTTATGTAATATTTCCAGAATTTTATGCCAAKTCAGATATACCAGGTTAGACATAGGGGTTTGTAGAGAGCTCTTAAGCAGTGATTTGTTTTTTGCACCATACCTTATGTCACCTGATGTACCTCTGCAACACCCCTACTTGGGTAAGGTATTGTTTGCCTGAATCACACAGGGCTTTGTCCGTGACTCTGTTGCTCAGAGTTTCACAGTCTGCAGTCAGGAAACCATGAGAGAAAGCTTTGCTGGTCTGAGCTGACGAGTATTGTGTAGAATCAGATATATGATCACAAACCTGAAGATTATGCTATATAAACCTATGCCTAAAAGCAGAAGGAATGTAGCATACCTAGTGTTATATGCTTTATTATCTTTTTCTTACCAGTAAATACTCAAGAACACTGAACAGATATTTTTTTCTGTAACACCCAAAGAGTGCCTGAAAYGAAATATAGGATTTGGACTTCAATGATACTTTTGGGTCCCTTCCAACTCAGAATATTCTACAATTTGCAGAGACTCAGAGAAGGGCTCTCCAATGATATGRCACCTTACTGTAATAAAAGTTGAATCCTAAATAAGAGGAAGTAATTCCTGTCTCAGCTGAAGTTTGTGGATGAACCTAATCATTTAGTAAATATTATTAATATACATACTGGAATATGCACAATGAACACCCTCGCTATTTTTCTACCTTTAAAATGGTGTCCCAAATTTGTTAGGAGTATAATTATTGTTGCAGTATCAATCATGAAGTCTCACATCAATTTTCAAAATCTTGGAACTAGGTGAAATGGAAAAAGTGTTCTCTTGAGTATTCAAAAGAACATCTGTAAGTAACATCTAATTTTTCAGTCTTCTGCCATAGGGATTTTATTCTTAAAGTCAAAAGAATTATTTTGTATATAACTAACTGMTTGTCTACAAGTAGAGAAAAAGATGAACCATTTGTTCTCAAACTTGCAAGTATTTCTATTTATCCTACCAGGAGAAATCACATTTGCATAATCTCAGCTCAAGAACTGAAATTTTCAATGATTGTCAGAGAATGACTGACAGAATGAATTTTAAATGAAAATACTTTCTCAGTCTTAGTTATATCTGTCACTATTACTTCCACTAGAATTCAGTTAGGTTCAGTGGTTCAGCTCAATATTTTTCTTCAAGACCCTCTACCACACACTGTCCACTACCTCCATTATGCCCTAAGTATTGYGTAAATGTCTATAATAAGCTGAATTATCACTTTTAAAATTAGCATAGCATCCATCAATGTAAAGTAATAACATTTTGCTAAAAAATATTGGCAACATTATTAATTCTTCATTATGTCTTCTTCCTGATGAATAATTTCAACAATCAAGAGAGACAGTAACTATGTTAGGGAAAATAGAATGGTGAGGATTATTGTTATGCACATCTACATACTAAATTAACTTTTAAGTGTAAATTGTGTTAATTTTTAGCCGATTTAGAAATTATTTTACCAGGAAAGATACTGAACTATGAATGAGGAGAAAACAGCTGTAAAGAACATCTATATTAAAATGTTGATTGTAAGTAGCTGGTGAAGTTTCAGTCTATGTTTAATGGGAAAACCTCTGCTTCTTCAGGTGTGACTGAATCTAGCAGTACTAGAAATAAGGAACTCAATGTAGAGTTCCTAAGAGTTGGCTAGTATACCTTTTAATTTAGGTACTTGCAACAGAGATATTTGAAATGCTCTTAATATTCTACTAACATATTAGATTTTGATAAAAATATCTTAGATATAGTCCTTATCTTTTGATTAGGAATTTGATGGAATATACTTGAATTAATACATTTGTTAAAATATAACTACATAAAGACAATTATTTCATCTCAGCTTGCCAGAATCCGATCCAATCAGTATCACAGATTTCACACATGCAAACTCTTAACTCTACCTGCTGGTTTCCATCGTTACCTCCCTAAGATTTCTTCTAAGAGATACTGCAGGAGATGTAATAATGGTATGGAATCAAATCTAACACCTTYCTTCAAGTGAATTATTGCTAGGTGTGAATCCACATTACAAAAAAACCATCATAGCTAATGCAAGACAAACATGGCAAAATCGAAATCATATGACCTCTGAATTGCTGTACAGTACAACTGTATAGTACTGTACAGCTGGACAGTGTTAAAACCTTTTACCCCTTCTTTACAAATACTCACAGAGTTGGTGTCACACACTGTTTTGACATTTCTTTGGCAACTATCCGTATGTAGAGAAAAGGGAAATTGAAATATGAATAGGTAATTAATGTCCTATTATTCACTTCTCTACTACTGGACAGCTTGAAATATTTCAGGTATTTATCTGAGATTTATAAGGAGATAAACATTAATTCACATAAAATTAACAGCTAGAGCTTGTCAGCACCTCAGGGCAGATCATTGTTAATATGTCACTTCAGAATACGTGTAACCCATAGTTTCTGAGTGCTTCATACAATCATGGAACAGAATGTCAGAWACAACAATTTCCCTCCTTAGAAGTCATGATATGATTTCATTTTTACCAGATGCCAAGGAATTAATTCACACTAATCGCTGATTTTTTTTTTTTTGTTAAGTTGGGAATATTTGGGAATATTCTGTTGGGAATATTTTAGCAACATGAAGAGGAAGAAATAGTTGTGATACGGCCACATAGAGGCTACTTATTTCTCAGTACTTTCATTTCAACTCTTACCTGGTCAGTAAATTGAGTCAAGGTATTTTTTTAAATTAAGGAAAAGAAAATGCTCTAAAGCTCATWTTTTGTTTTCCACTGTGGTTTGAATTAGAATGATGAGTCTCTGCTGCTACTTATGTCGGTGGAAAATTAGTTTTTAGCAATTAAAAAGTGCACGCAAAGAGATAGGATCGTGGTACAGCATAGCTGATTTTAATGTTCTGCAAGCACCTTTCAGACCAAAAAATTGATCATAAAATCAATGTTGTCACTAAGCTACATAATACAGAAGTGAAAATCGGTGGTCTGGAAATAGAGTGGAAATCATGCAGAGGCACAAAGCAATCATAGTCTTGCTAGAAGACACATGGTGAGATCCAGTTAGCTTAAATCACACACAGCATTCATAACAGAATTGCTTGTGGTGATACTGAAAAACACCTTCTTTCCTGACTGCAGAGAAAATGAAATGCTTAATTTACAAAGACTGCTTCAATATWCATCTGAAATATATCCATCCACAATGGGACAGAATGGATGGCCACTCTTTTCTATGTCTACACCAAGCCAAGACATCACTTAGAGTCAAAACAGATTAYATATGACCTCACCAACAGTCATGAAGATTGAAACTAAGGCAGAGCCTATCACAAGCAGTGTGAAGAAGACAGACAATACAAATGTCAAAAAAGTTYACAGAACCAGAAGTAGAAAAATTAGTCAAGTTTTAAAACAGAGTTTCATCAGGATCTGTATACAGTATTCAGACTTCCAGCCACCTTGACAGAGAAATGGATAGGTGGATTCTCGTGCAGGACTTTTTTCTCATTTGCAATATACAGTAAGAGCCTGGGAATTAAAAAAAACAAACAAACAAACAAACAAACAAAAAACAGATTAAGAACATATAATAGCAAATAAATGCATGAATAAATAGATTAAGTACCTATACCAGGTGGACCTGTGCCCATCAATATAAAGAGGAAGAAATTTAGAATGCAAAATATTTTCCCATTTCTAGTTATTTCAATATGCAGCTATTTTTGCCTTCTGTGCTATCAAGGTCAGATGTCCTTTTCCACACCATAAAATTAAGTCTCAATAAAGGAATGAAGGAATCCCCAAATGAGATTTCTTAGCCTGTGATTTCTAGGACCACATAAGCTGGCCTAGTAATTTCTGCTGTCCTAAATCTAAGAGTGCCATATCTTTAGGTATTGTGCATCCCATTTTGTTTGACTCATGGCTTGTTTTTTTATCCTTTGTTTTTTTATCCCTTTATTTTTAGTTTTTAATGTAATTATATTAGCATTATGTATATTTATTATTGCTCATTCCATGGTGTCCAGTGAATACACAAATGGCAATAGGCACAAATTGAAGCACAAGAAATTTCATTTAGTCTTAAGAAAAAGCTTTTTTACAATGAGCATGATCAAAYCCTAGAAGATGTCACCCAGAGAGACTGTTCAAAASTCTTCTGGATGTGCCTCTGAGCAASCTGGTCTAGTTGTCCCTGACTTGAGCAGGGGCTTGTTCTTCATGATCTCAGGAGATGCTTGCTATGTTTATTCAGTAACAATATTAATATTATGGCAGAGTTGTGTTTGTATTTATAAATTTGTGTAGAATTAATTGCAAGAAAGGTGGAAAATCATGATAATGCAATTTCATGTTAGACTCTAGAAATATGCTGTATTGTGGTGCTCACAACAGATCATTCTGAATTCAAATTCTTTGCAGGATTATCCATTAGTGAGGCCCAGTTTGGGGGGGGGGGGGGGGCACTGTTTGTGCCTAGATGAGAAATATCTCCCCTGTATTAATGTGGCAAGAAAGCAAAATCAAATTTCAAATGTGGCTAAGGAGGACTGTACAATGGAAACGCGGTATGGACGTGCATCAAAAAATGCCGTAGAACAAAGGAGACAGGAAACACGCAGTCTAGAGCAAGTGTGATCTTGGCACGGCGGGGATCTGGACAATGTGAGCAAGTGATTTTTCTCAAGATAGATTTCCAGACTAATTAGTCCCATTTCCTCTGTTTGTACCTGAGGTGGACATTTCCAGTCTTTAAGAGCGCTCAGTTTTGGGTAGGACGGCGGAGTGCGTCTGCAATCCAGACGGGCCGGCGGTCGGAAGCGACTGCAGCATCTGAGAGCCACTCAGTTCCTGTCGTGCTCCTCCACCACCACTCCTGGCAGTCTGCTCGTGGCTGTCCAGGAGTCAAACATTTACTGCTTGGCAGCCGGATGGAAAGGAAGTCCCATCTGCTTCCTGGTGCTCGAGGTGGCATGGAGAGCCAATAAAAGCAAATGTACAAAGTGAGACAGGATTTGGTGACCTCTCAGAGTGAAGCTTTGTGTCATCCTGCTGGAAGGCAATCGTTGTTCCTGCGTGTAATTAATTGCATGACTAAAAGTGTATCCACAGTTCCTAAAACAAAGAGGGTTTAAAGGTTTAGGTATTCCTGATTCTTGTTTCTGTTTTCTTTTGTAAATGCATCTTGCGATACGTTGCTGGACTTGAATCAGTCAGGGTTGTATCACTCACATATTACCTCAGAAAAAAAAGAGATTTTACTGATTGTTTAAGGTAATTTAACACTTATGAAAAGTTCCACACAAGTTGATAGCCTTAAAGCCTTCCTCTTCTGGAATGATTATCCTCTGCATTATATGGAGTGCCTTCAGACACTGCTTGAAACCTGTTTCTTGGATCTTAAATCTGTCTCTTTTTCTCTATTTTCTGAACAGTCTGGCACCCTATATTGGTTAGTGTAAATCATCTTAATAATGCATCTTGTCTTATATATATTTTTAAGAACACAAAAAGTGGATTTATCTTAGGCATTGTTAAGGTAGGTAATTTGTTTTATTCCTCTGCAGTTTTTTCTTAACATCAGTTCATTGTTTTTAAAAGCTAGGGATTTGGGGTTTTTTGGTTTGTTTTTTTCTTTTTTSCCCCCAAGTATTCTTTTGCATTTGAAGATAATTTTTACCATTATCTTTGACTTCTCTGTTATTCTTCTCAAAAGTACAGTCAACAAAGCATACAGAAATGTTACCAATTATATCAAGTTATCTTATGCTTATGTTAGGGAGCTCCTTTTAGCATTTCCCAGGAAAAAAAAAGACACAGATAAGTTGGTACTATGAATTTTTTTAAACTAGAAATTTCAACGTTTAGTGTTTTTACCCTCTTTGTCATAAAAAACAGATCACAGACAAAACCATGGCAGTCAGCCTTTTGAAATTTATATCAAACAAACACTATAATAGCCATTAATTTTCCATTACAAGCAGTTTATCTGAATGAAGTATCTATTTTATCTGGGCACATTTTATCTAACACAGTTTTGCACTGCAGCATTTAACAACACAAGACTTAAGCAGTGGGGAAGAAATATGAATTCTAGCTGCAAYATTCTGTATTTCTGCAAATATGGGCAGCAGCATGACTTAGCAGGAAAGGAAACCTGGAAATATCTACCAACAGGGCATAGGTGATGATGAACAGTATTTTAAAAGCCTAAGATACCACCTTAGGAAGRTCTTGAAGTGGAAGACACGATCCAGTATTACTTAACTTTCCAGTCTGCATCATGGTGTGATGCTCTTCAAGGCCATGTTCTAGAAATCCATGAGGTACTCGGGGATCAGGGATGTTAACAAAAGAAGTATGACATCTGTGTTCTTCTGGAATTCCAACTTTATCAACAACATTTAATATTATCAAAATACTCAGCAATGTCATGATTGTTTGGTCTTGTGAAAGATTGAAATTATGCTGCCCATTGTTTGATGAAGCAAACACTGAGCAGTTTCTAAAGCTGTGTGTGGGGCAGTATAATCATGGCCAAATTGCTTGTCAGATCTTCCATAGAGTCCAAAAACTGATCTTGCTGAGATCAAGATCAGGAGAGAGAAACTATCAGAAAGATAGGATTTAAAGTTGTCTCTGAGAGCAGATGGGATAATTGACAGTGGGCTGACTGATGGGAACCTTTATGCTCCTACTGGTGTCAGTTTGAACCCTTGAACCAGTTTTGGCACAGACTTCTTTGATGTGGTTGGCTGAGGACCAAACAGCAATCGAGATTTTAAATCAGGGCCATGCAGCTTCTTTTTATTGAGGTATTGGGCATTTCTTGGTGATGGTGATTTCTTGGCACTTCTTGGTGAAGTGACCATCTGAACTCAGATCCATTAGAATTTTTCTGTCCTAGACTTCTTGTTCTGAAATGGCTTGCAAAGCACTGAAGTGTATCTGCTCTTTAAACCTGAAGGTTTAAAAGTTATTTGTGTCATTCACAGAACTTGCCCATTTCAATAATTGAAATGAAATAATTTACAATAATTCTGAGTGTTTGTACATTGGTTTGTAAAGTAACATTTCTTGTCATTTCTGAGAGACAGAATTTTCTCTAAGATGTTAAGTGGAAGTTATTAATATTTTCTTATCAAAACTTGCCTCAGCAGATAAATAAATTGAGGTTTAATTGAAGGGAGTGAAACAGAGCTACGTGCAATATTATCTCATCTCTACAAGCAATTATATACAACAAAGATATATCTTAAAAAATTAAAATTATGAGAAGAGGCTATGAAATGTTATAATTTAAGTTGGTAGGTATTTTCATCTCAAATTTCTTAAGTCTTTGTCCAAGACTGTCTTTAGGCAACCTTATCCTTGCCATCTGTACCCGTTTTCACAGCCTATCTCATCTCTAATTTCCATTCTGCYCAGTAGTACTCCATGACTTACTCCTATGTCCATTTACACCCCTCTCTTCACTAAGTTTTTTTCTCCTCAACTTTTAACTCCCTAAATAAATGGGTATCACTGGGAGACCCAAAGAAGCATTTGCTGACCTCAGTTTAGGTGCTCAGACTTTGTACTTGGAGCACATCATGACAACACCAYGTGCAGCCCCCCACGGATCTCACCTTTGGGGAATTAAACTGTTAAAATCTTAATCTGTTGAACATGTGTGAACTTCCCTCTCCACACACACACAGGCAGACACACACACTCCCCACCTCCCAACAGTATGACATTTAATCAGCTGGGGTCAGATTTCAGAGGGATGCCAAAAGGCACATCCTTGATACGAAGTGTGCTAACTCCTCCCTCTGCCCCAGGTTCTAATCTGAAATGTGAAACACTCAGTTTAAGGTCACTGGAGTCAGTTCACATGGACAAAACTTCTTTTTCCATAGCCTTGTCCTTGAAAGCAGTCAAGGTATTTTTGCTGTAATATACCCAAAACAAACAAACAAAAAATTTAAAACTCAYGCAGTTAAGACAGATAAGATGGAAAATTTTATCTAAAATGAGTGAAGCTTGGCAATGATACAAGTACCTGGAAAGAAGAGCCATAAAACAGGAGGGGTCAGGAAATCTAAATAGGTTTTACTATTAGCTTTGGCTTTGAAGTATGCATTAAAACCATTACTTTGCAGTTCCCAAGGTGTTTATCAATTGCATTCATTTTCCTCCACAATTGTCTACAGAAAGAGTAACCCAGGCAGCRGCTCCATCACAGGCAATGGTGACTAAATGCAGGTGCTAAAACTGTGCCCCTGCTCTGCTCTTCTGGGTCTCCRTAAGAAGCCCAGCACTATTCCTGTGCTTTGATGACTCTTGGGATCCATATAAGCCTTGAATGTATATGGTGAACTGAACTTTTACTTTCAAATGCTTAGCATGCTAAGCTGGCCGCATGATGAACAAATAGAAGGCACTGGAAAAGGAATCAAAATTGCCTCTTGTTGTCACTGAAGGTGACTAATTAAAAGAGATCCTATATGCTACTGATAATTACCTTGAACAGGTTCATTTTTGTGGAGGTGGGTTTTTCAGACACCCTTTGATGCCTAAGATATGGCATGAAGAGTTAAATGCCAGATCACTGGAACTTCTCAGTGCTGCTTGAACCACTGAGGTTTAACTTTCTATTGCCCGTGCTAAAAGTCACAGTTCTGCAGATACTGCCTAACTTCAGATTTCCCAGGCTTTGAACACCTTTTGAATGGTTCTTTCCAAAAACTCTGAAAGAATAATTTTTCATTCTAAAGTTTAAAAAAAGATGCAAAAAAACCCCCTATAACTTCCCCCCCAAAAAAAAAAAAATCATGTTCTGGTCTAAATTACTTCTTAAAATTATTTTTTTAAGAAACTTGTGGACATGGGAAATCATAATTTACTCACAGGACCRCAGCATGTACTATTACAATTAATCCAGAGCATACAAATGTAAATGAACTGTTCCTTCAGAGTGCTTCAGAGGATATTCATGTTGGCTCCATTTCTTTAAAACAAGATCCATACTATTTTTGTTTTGCCTTAGTTAGCACAGTTGATATCTCAAAAGTACAGAACAGGATTAATTTTTGTTTGTTCTTGTCCTTTTGGGACTTTTTTTTCTTGTAGAATGGCCATCTGCAGAAACGGTGGTTACATTTCTTTTTTGAGAAATGAAACAAAGATACTGAATCTCAAACGCCAGTCTGTTCCCTTTGTTAATGAAACAAATAGCCCAAGTAAAAGATTTTCTAAACTCCAAAGGAGCACTTCCTGTCCCTGTGAAAAATGGCTGAAAAATCAGTTGCTATAGCTCAGTATTGACATTTCCTGTGTCACCTCACTCCATGAACTGCTGGACAGAAGCAGTCCCTGAAGTGTGCAAATAGAGGCAAAGATTTCTGACAGCTGCAAGAATTCATTTGCATCACAAGATAATTTGTCAGAACTGTAGAAAAATRACCATAATCCAAATGATGCCATTCTTAAACCATTTAAACCCTGTTTAATTATCTGCTACATCAGTTTTAGTAACAAGTTTGTATACTTTTTATACCAAAGCTGTAGGCCCTGAAAGCGTCAGGAGATAGAGAAGGTCTGGTTTGCCCAATACTTGTGGTTTTGCTTTCCACCAATGTTCCATCACGGGGATCCCAAAAACATTTGAGTAGATTGCATTCAACTCTAATGCAGACAGTGTCTCATGATCTCACTTACCACATGATCACTAAGACCATTTCACATACCCTGTCATCATACAACATTCCTCTGGAAGGAATGACTTTGTTTACATGGGAAACATCTCATGCATTTTAGGATTTTTTTTTCATGTGTTATAGCAGGGGAAAACAAAGATAACAGTCAGCTTTCAAAGAGAAATACAAAAAGACATCATGTAGCCCTTTAGAAATACTTTTCCTAGCTTCAATACCATCAGAAATGTTTACTTTGGATTTTGGGACATTTGAAAACAGATCTCCCCTTTGCAACAAGAAATCTGAGAGTGGCATATACAGTCGTGCCAATAGCCGGTAGTTCAGCATGCTGTTTCTGACAGGAACCTCTATCAGCTGCATCAGAAAATGTTACAGAATCAAGTGGCCACAGAAATGTTCTTCTTAACCCATGTTTGTTAGATGTTGATCTGCCTTGAAGCCTAACTCCCTCCACAAACTCCTTTGGGCTTTTAGAAATGCTTATTTTGGATGTTCTTCTTACCCACACATGTCCAAGACTTTTTTTGAGTTCTTCTGGACTCTTGAACTAAATGATACTTCATGGCATAAATCCCAGAYTGATTGCATGCTCTTGGTAATTGTTTCATTCATATTCCATTCCCCACACCACAACTGGGAAGCAAAGTTTAGGTCAAGCAGTTAGCTATGTTTGCCAGCRCTGCACGAATTTTTTTGTTTTATGTAAAACATTGTCACTTGTTTTGCACTAGCAGTGCAAGTATCTAATACTTAATGCTTGATTTATGACACTCGATTTAAAAGAAAAGTTTTTTTATTTATCACCATTGCAGAAATCCCCTCTGTTCTGGTAGCTTTGAAACCTTCTGGTGTGAGTCCCAAGTTTTGTACCCCCTCTGAGTCTCTTAAGTCTTAGGAACTTGAGAAATGTTCTAAGCTGTAAATTAACTAACTAGTGGTAAATATGTACAACAAAATTAATCAATATAAATATAAGATTTTATTGTGCSTTTGACCTGAAGATTGTTACAAATGTTAGTTATGAATTGTTCTGCTTGGCAAGTGCTGAGTAACACTGAATCAGTATGATAGTAATTTACACTACATCTGCATTCTTCATGTAATACAAATATGATGCAGAGCACAGGAGAACTGTGATTAGTACAGGGACCTGTATCCACATATTTATTTACTATTTGATTTGCAGACTGGTGCTGCCTCTATATCCACAGAATGCAAACTGCTTACAAGATCACTGCTGTACTAGTCGGGGCATGGGGACATTTGCATTAGAGACACCAATGCCACCTGTGTGGCATTTCCTCAGTGATGCACAAACACGCAGATTTTCATGAGGGAAAAGTGCAGTTGGAACCTGCCAGCAGTGTGGCCAAGCCGTTACAGAAAATATCTTTTTCTGGATTACTCATCCAATAGGGTCTGTCTTGTGCAATACCTGACTGCTTCTTCCAGCTGCCACCTTCCCTGGCTCACCCATTTTTCAAACTTACCCCTTCTAAAAYAAGCCCATTTAAATATTTTGTAAAGGCAGAGATGGCTCTTAACCTGAATTCTTCAAGGAATCTGACACTGTCTGTCATACTTGGTTCTGTTCCCTTTTTCTGGTTTTCATTTTTTATAAGGACTTCAGGATAAAGACTATTATCTCAGTGTTTGCAAATCATTTAGCACAACACGTTAGAGTCCATATTTTTGTCAGCATTAAAAAAAACAAGGTATTTTTCAGATACTACAATTCACCACCATTGTCTCTGGCTGCTGAAACATAGGATAATACGCAATTAAAAATGCAAAAGGGCAGGATATATCCCTTATTTTTTTTTTTTTAATTATTCATCTGGACAGTGATTCAATTCAAAATGGTATATAAAAAATGCCATTGAAGCTTCACCATTGAGTGTTATGCTGAGTAGAGCCGCAGTGTTTCGAATACTGTGTTATTTATTTGGCTGTATGTTATCACCTGACATCCATTCACGGGAGTGCGGCGTSTCCTTCCTCAGTTTACACCACCAGGGACAGGCTGGTTGTACAGCCCAGGTCTGCACTCTGCAAGTGTGAATTCTGACACCCTGAAATACACCTGAGGTGTTTCAGAGAGACAAGAAAGTGCCAGGAAACAATGCTGGTCACAGAGCATTGACTCAGGGCATCACAGATCCTCAAACAGAGAGAGCACCTTCAAAGCAGAAGGGAAGAATGAATGCCCTGACAGAGAAGAGTGTGCTGCTTGCACCAGTTCAAAGCCCATCCTTCCTTTCACAAAACAGCATCCAAAACCAGGCTGTGAATCATAGACAGTGTTGCCCATRGCCAGGTCTAGAATTGACCTGGAGTCTGCATTCACTGGGGCTTGGGTGTGGAAAGTGCTAACCTGGATGTGGCTTTCTTCTCCCAAGGTTACTCAACTGGAATTTCTTGCCTGCTTTCTTTTCTCCTAAGGTCTTAGTTTGTGGGATCTTTTTTTCCCTAAATTTGTACATCACCTTCCATGGACAGAGAGAAGGAATGGGGGATGCAGGTATTTAGACAGCTGCCAAATCCAGCTCATGGAGTGTGTCTGGAAAACCACATGTCCATGTAGAGTGAAGAGCATTTCTGTGAAAGAGAAAGAGGAAAGAAAGTTCTTCCTCACTTCATTGGGACAGGATCTGAGGTGCAGGTGGAAAAGGGAGTGGTAATGTAACTACAAAGTTTAAAAGGAATTATGTCCTAATAAGAAAAAAAAGACGTGCTCTGGAGGTRTGATTCCTATTGTCTATGCTGGGGGTTGCAGTAGGTATTTAAAGTATCAGATGTGATCTTCAAAGTAGTGGATACTGTAAAACTGCCCAAAAAGCCATTAATGCTGCCTGAGTTTCTGCCCTTCTCCAGTTCTGCATTACTCAYGGCTGAAATGCAGACAATTACATCAAAGGAGTCTCAATAATGGCTCTTGCAAAGAACCAAGCTTGAAACAAAGGGGTGCTGCATCTCAGTCTCAGATAATTCACCTTCAAAGCAACTAAGAACTATGTTCATAGTGGGCAGCTCCCTCCAAGCTAGGATAATAGTGTACAGGTTTGGACAATAGAAGGAGGAGAGTGAATTTAGGGTGAGGCAAATGCTAGGCTAAATATATAAGAGAATAGAAAACTGATTCAAACCACTGTGTATTTTTTTCCAGTTAAATCACTACTGAGATTTCACAGAATTTGTTTTGTTTCAATTATTTATTTTTCCTCAAAAAATGTTTGTATTAGTAYAGCATTCAGGAAATATGCTGGTTTGATCTCCAGAGCATTAAAGAGGTCTACTCCCAGCACAAGTGCGTCAAGAGCAGCAAGAGATCAAAATGCCTCATAATGACATACTTATGGTCTATTCAGTCAGAATCTGTTGTCCTTTTTTTGGACAAATATTCTGTTTTTCATGTAATCCTTTTGAAGTTGTGGGGCTATCCATTGTTTCAGGGATTCAAAATCTGACAACACTAGAGTTCCTTCTAAGGGAAAAATGCTGATTATTTGTTCCACCCATGATATTTTGGGTAKAATACCTCACAGCCATGCTAACTGGGATGACTTTTGTTTTTGTGATGTTGAAACTGTTGGCTAAAACCTTCATCTGCGTAATTCAGTATTTGATTTTTCATCTGGAGGAAGGAGAGGAAGGAAGAAAGGTCAGTCTGATTTTCTTCAGTTGAAGGGKTTTTTTTTCCCAAATAATAACTAGCATATTAGCTAAAGAACAACAACAACAAAAAAAAAAAATTAGAGATTCATGTTACTTTCGGAATTCTTTTATAGTGTGTGTCATTAAAAGCAAGGAAGGCTTGATATGGACCATGCACAAAATTAGTTTGTGTTTGATGTAAACATACGTGGTATCAGTAGGAATTCTTTTTATATACAAAAGGATAAGCAAACCTCTCAGTTTATATATTCTAGGAAAACATTTATTTGCTGAGTACATGCTGAGCATCTTTCCTGCCTTTTCTCAGAACAGGCTCTTGTCTCCCTGTGGTTAGCCAAGCTGAATACATGGTTCATGCAGTTTAAGGACTATTAATTTAGGAAACCTCTGTCCTTTGTACTTCTAATTTATGCTGCTGGCCCGTCACCCCAATGGCTGGATGTGCATTACTAATTCAGTTTTTTTCATTTTGATTTTGCCAGCTTTATCTGAATCATATGTGCAGCACTGATTTTAACTCATCTTGTACATATGGAAGGAAAGTTTCTTCCTTCCTTTCTTGTTAATGAAGGGAGTGCTGATGGGAATAGTGCCAAAATAGTTTAGYAAAAGAGGAAATAGAGCAGAATCTGGTCATCAACCCCAGATTCTGTSTTTTCAATCTAGCTCCAGATAGTGGAACTGAGCTGGCTGACAGAAACTGCAAAACTTTGCCAAAAAGTTCATCTCTGCTACGGTGAGTGGCAAGGCAAGGTCTACATGGCTAAGTGTTGCAGAGACAGCAAGTGGGTGAAGTTGGTTTTGTTTACCCTGACTATTTTCATGATGCAGTTTATGCATTGACATCAAAACAATTTGTCTATCAGCAATTACAGATTGCTGTGCTAAGGAATCATAGATTCATCAGGGTTGGAAGAGACCTGTAAGATCATCTCATTCAGCTGTCAACCCAGCACGGCCGCTGTAGTGCCTGAAACACTGAACCACATCACCCACTGCCAGATCCAGACCCATCTTAAATGTCTCCAAGGATGGTGAAGGAGCAAGCAATCTGKGATAACAGTAGATAACCTCTTAAGCTTAAAAATCTTTATCTCTAGAAAAGCAATGCACTTGGAACCCAAGTCTAAATCTCAAAGATTCACTTCCCTTTATCTTACGCCTTACCTTCTGCTCCTCTCTCCCTGAACAACTGAGTTTTGTCTGTATCAGGACTTTAACACAGAAAATGGTTTATGACACAGCTTTTTAAGCTACATCTCTTGTGTATGTGCTGTATAGACCTTGAGTGCACTTTGCTATTTCAGTTATTCTTACCTGCCAAATTCACCATCCACACCTGAGGAGCCATTCTTTATAGTTTGCAGTTCCAGTTCGGTCATGGTCACAAATTGGAAGTGAGATTTATGTAGGAATTAGAACCAAGGCTCACCCATCAATATAAAAAGCTGCAGGGCTTCCATTTATTCAGCTCTTAACTTTCTTAGTGAGGCACAGAATGAGCCAAGAGGCAGATACAGTAGCAAAATTATTTACTCAGAGCAWTTGGAATTAGATTAGCTGTTAGGAGATATCAACCTGGGACAACAGCAACTTTAATGACAATGCTATGGGAACATGTGTACATTAATGGGGGGCATTTGGGAGAGGTAAGAAAAGGTTTTTAAAAGGCTATGTAAGGGGTTGGATGAACAGGAAGACTGCAGCAGGTGTTCAGAGAGTTCTGCAGATGGGGTTTGGCAGTAACCATGTCTTCATATCCTGCTGTTTGGAAAGGTGGGTACTGGAAAAGTCAGACAACTCCATGAGCTGGATTTGTTCTACCYATGAGCTGGCTTTACACATCACATTTTTCAGGTCTTTCAAAGCAATATTCCTCCCATAAAGGGGCTCACCACATAAACATTGGGCAAGTTCTACTTTGAGCGTGTCATGCTGGTGATCATATCCTGTGATTATCTYTGAATTCAGGGCAGTTTCAGAATGAGTCTGATCCCTCCACAGGCGGTCACCAGCCCTTGCCCTCCAGAAACCTGAGGATGCTGCTGGGGACGTGCAGCTTACCCATCTCCCTGGTTATCAAGTTGCTCAAGGGCAGAAGGGTTCAGAGAAGGACTATACATGGACCAGCATTCCTTGGGCCCTTGGGAACAAGAAGAGAATATTAATATCAGGAAACCCAATACTGGTTTGCAGATCATCAGCTGCCATGTACCTATGCATGGWCTCACTTGATGGCATCTGTTATGCTAATCCTGAAAGTTGCAGATATCTGACCTAATTTCATAAGACTGGTCTTCATTACCACTGTCTGACTAAATCTCTGRAGAATGCTATAACCTTCAGGAAAGATAAACCACAGGGATGGGAAAGGGAATGGAAAATGGAGAGCTGCYTGCAGTGAAAGATGAAAGGGAAGATTAAGAGGCCTTCTTCAGTAAAGGGGCAGCATACATCAGAGACCAGCCCTGATCTGTCTAAGGAAACAAATCCGGGAACACACTGCACAAGAGGCATTATGGTTGAATAGGAGGAAGAGCCCCTATGAGGTGGTTGCCTGCTGTACAAGAAGTAGATGTGAATAACTTTTCAAGAAAGAGGAAGAAATATCTTTCAGGCGAATAAAAGAGCAACAAAGTGGTGAGTGTGTTTAAAAAAGACACCCTGACTTACCATGAAAATTAATATTGAAATCAGATCAAGACTCAGATTTAGTAAGAATAACACAGWTGCCTTAAAACTGTCTCAGAGGAAGCTCTGTTAATCAAACTAAACTTTAATCCTTGCTGCTTCTGCTACCTTCAGCTCTGACCAATTTTCTTCGATATTACTGACACCATCCCACCAGATTTTTATGTTAGCAGAACTCAAGAGGCAAAGTTGAAGTTCTTTATTATTAGACTCAAAGGTGTCAAGCTACCAGTGCTGCAGAGGCCATGAAGGTGCAGGGATATGTGAGAGGCCAAGCTAATACAGAGAGACACGTAGTTTCCTTGGATAGCTGAGAAAAACAGACAAGCTTTACAGTTCACATGCCTTTCCCAGTCAGTGCTCCAGCAGTCAAGCTGGGTGAGGGTGGTTCAAGCATTCAGTTCATTTTGATGCCTGAAATTGCTAAGCAGAATTCTAGAGCCTGGTTGCTTGCAGCACTGGCTCCCTCCACCTGCTGTTTGCTTTGTCTCCTGCAATGACAAGATAAGCCAGCACTGAAGTACATGTGCACATGAGCAGGGGACAAATGTGGCAGCCAGTGCTTGTCTTCCATTGCAAAACGCATTCAAATCCATGAAAGAAGATCACTATAAAAGCTGTTGGTATTTATTTCATGGCATTACTAGTACAGCAGCTGCTGGACAGTATATGACATCATTTGAAATGTTCTCAGTCAAAGTAACTATTTGTTCTGAGCACTGATTGCTTGGATAAACCTTGTGAAAAGTTTTTGTGTGCAGTATGATCTGGGTAATAATACTGGTTTCAGCAAAAATTCCACTAGTTTGAATAGAGCTATAAAGCATGGTGAAAGTATTTCCTTGGAGGTTTCAGGTCAAAAAAAGTGGTCAGGTTCTTAGCCTTGAAATTAAACCTAAGTGAATAATACATTTTGAATAATTTGACCATTACTTCTTTTTCTCCTAACAGGATAACCAAAGCATATCCTGCCTTCCTCAATTGGTTTTTGGAAGTATTCGGACATTCTGTGATACACTTGGACTCTAAATTTTATGTGAGCATTTGGCATTTATTTCAGTATGTTATTTCATTGTTATTGTCAGATGTCATATGGATTCATTATCACTTTCATACAGGTTAAGTATAAAAATGATTTATTGCAAYGAGTTTTGTGCTGTGTGATTGTAAACCCAACAGCTGTCASCAGTAGCCCATTTAATGMACTATTTTGTTTTCAATGGAAATTKWAACCMCYTCATCCTCGCTTTGATATTCATGGATAACATAAAAAACTAGGGACACAAATACGAATTTAGCTTGTAATGGGAATTATTGCAGAGCCAGCATCAGTGAATTGTTACAGATTTTTTTGTAGCATTCAATCTTCCCTACTGGATTGTTTGATTCAATATTTTGTCCATCATTTAAAATAATAATAAAAAAAAAAAAGCCACTCTAGTCTGTGATTTGTGTAAAAACATCCTTGACATTTGGAATTTAGATTTTGTACTCTTCCAGCCTTAGCTGCTTTTCTCCCAGATGCTTCTACAATGGTAACAAATTAGAAAAGCAGGTCCTAACCTGAAGTGAGCAGATTTATCCAGCCACTGTCTCCTACACACTTTCAGATAGTRATCTGTTATTCTACAAGGTATTTCTCTTGAATCTTTTGGAGTTCTCTCTCTCAGATCTGATGAATTTGCAGGTCTGTAAAATTGCTCCTGTCTGTGGATCAGGTGAGGAATTTTATTTTTCCAATATTTAATGAGGGTCAGAACAAACTGTCAGAATCTGCCACCATTTACTTTGCCATTTWAAAAGACTGTGTTATAGCAGTGATTGCAAATCTCACTCACTACAAATTACAACATTAAATTCTTCACAGTGTCACACTTGGTCAAGATCCGCACACTCCACTGGGAGAGCAAAACTCTATGTGTGTTTTGATTCTTACGGATTTCCCTGAAATGGGACCAAGTGCAGAAGAAGACTGGCCATTAAGAGTTAAATAGTGCAGAGCTGAGCAGCCTGCACACAGATGGGAGATAAGAAGTGAAGCTTTCAGACTGCTCATAAGATTGGATGGGTCAGCTTTGCCATAATACACCCAATGAGAACATTGCAGCTCATGGTGGAACAGTTGCACTCAAACTGTRCATTCCATAAACTGAGGTGGAATAGGTGAAATAATGACATCTCTACTTTAAGTTATTGTCTGTGTTCAGTACCCRTTAAAAATCCCTTTTGGAAAGTGCTTTTCAGAAAGCAGAAAAAACAGTGAAATAGTGAAAAAACACTATTTTATAACTGTATTTTACAAACCGATTTTATAAATCAACTGTGGTAACAGATTTATGTAAGAGCTCCAGGAGCTCTCTTCTTTTCCTGGTTTAGGTGTAGGATGGCTTTCTGAGCTCCCGAGCTTAGCACAGACAGGGGCCTTGGTACCTACTGTAGGTCACACTGTCAACTGAGTACTGTCAATCAACCCAGAAATGCAGAATGGGGCTACAGAATCAAATTTAAAAAAAAAAAAAAAAAATCTGTGAATGTTTGGGGAATGATAGTGACCTTTAAAGAAAATCAATTATTTCTGTCTAATTCCAAATCTGGTTTTAGGCTGGACCATCTACTGTGGAGTTTAAATGATCTCCCTGTGCTGCACAGCTGGCCTCAAAGTGGCTGAGATGTGCAAAGGTTCAAAAAAAGTAAACCAGAAAAGGGAGAAGTTGAGGGACAGCTGGTTGAGAGAACAATCTGGGCTCTGCAGGAGCTCAGACAGTGGCCTTCAGAAGAAAAATATAAATTAATACACCACGCTGATTTATTCCTGCTCCTTGGACAGGTAAGATGGCCTTAGATTCAGCATTGCCTTATCACAGCCCTGGCCCAAAATTAAGATTTCTGAATTTCTATAAAAGCTAAATATCTGGAAGCTAGAGATCATAGAAGATGTTCATAATTCATCAGAAAAAAAATGCAAAAATCCCTCCCATAATGTGAGAGGTCTTTTTAGGAAATCACAAAACGTTTCAAAAAGATGCTGATGAAGTTCTGCATGTTCAGGCTAGCAGATGTGGCTCTTTASTCCCTACAGGAGCCAGGACAGGTGGTAACTCTCCTCTACAGGAAATTAATCCCAAAAAGGCTCTCCAGGGACATTACAAGAAGAGCCTGGTTTGGGCAGGCAGAATCACAGAACATTAAGGCTGGAAAAGACCTCTTAGGTCATCAAGTCCTATCTTTAAGTCACTGTTGCCCTGTTCATCACTAGACCATGCCACAAGGTGCAAGATCCACAGACTTTTTTTAACACTTCCAGAGCTTTTGATTCCACCATTTGCCTGGGCAGCCTGTTACAATGTGTGTCCTTCAGCAAAGAAAATTTCCCTGATGTCCAGTCTCAGCCTCTCCTGGCACAACTTGGGGCCATTTCCTCTCATCTTGTCACTTGTCACCTGTGAGAAGAGGCTGACCCCCACCTGGCTACACCCTCCTTTCAAGGACTTGTAGAGAGTGAAAATGTAACCCTTGACCCTCCTTTTCTCCAGGCTAAACACCCCCAGCTCCCTCAGCTGCTCYTCACAGGATGTGTGCTCCAGACCCTTCCCCAGCTCCACTGCCCTTCTCCGGACTTGCTCCAGCACCTCAATGAGTGTCCAGAACTGGACACAGAAATTAAGATGTGGCCTCACCAGTGCCAGTTACAGAGGCTGGTATGTCTTGTRGTTCTACCCACTATGAATTCAGCAAAAGAATGAACTGAGATTTAGGTTTTTTAATGAGGGTCACAGGGCTTTTTTGGAGGGTGCAATTTCCATTTGTTGTGAGCCATACAATAAGGGAAGCTTTGCCTTTGTAAGCCCTGCTCAGGGCATGACAGAAACTCTCCAAGGCCAAAGGATGAGACCCTGAATTCCTTCCCCTGGATGCTCTGCCAGTGGGAGGGCTTGCTGCACTGGACTCTGGCCATCACCCTCAGTTTGTGGGTATCATCATTAATTGCTAACCTTAACAAAACCGAAAATACATTTGCACTCTCCTTTTCTTAGAAACCCAGATACAAGAGGCACTGACTTTCATAAAGTGCTTTGGCAATACGCATTCCCCAGTTTATCCCATCAGATTGGACTACAGCTGTGTGGGACGTGCTGTACTTCCTCAAGGGCACTCATTTGCACAAGCCAACAATATCAAAACCTCGTGAGCAGCATGAGCCAGGGCTGCACATGCTTCCAGACTGCACAGSCCAGCAAGGGCTGCAGTAACTCTGATTAAACATGGTACAGATAAACCCTTTTCTGATTTTTTTAATGCACTATGAGGTCYCCTTGTGAAATGCAGATTGTCTCCCATGGACACATATCACAGGGAGGAGTGGGTATCAGCAGTGGCACTGAGCTATCATCAATACCCAAAGCAGAGTAGCTGTGATGGCATAAGGTGCCCTAGCAGGTTAATTTATTTTGCTTCTGCCAACTTTTGTTTGTGCTCTGAAGATTGGAAGCACCAGAATTCATCAGTGAAACATTTGCAAGCATTCAGTAAGAGAAGAATATTTACATTTCTTCAACCATACTGAAAGAAGCAGCTAAACTTTTTTTCTTTTTCTTTTTTTTTTTTTTTTTTTTTTTTTTTTTTTTTTCAAATGGGAAAAGAGGTCACATATGAAGCAACAAGGAAAAGAAAATAAATTTGAATGAGATCATGAAGGTCATAAATTCTGGGTAAATTTATAACCAACTTGATCTGTTCCATGATCAATTGAGCATTTTGACAATTATTTAGCTTTTTGTTGTCAATCCATACATTTAAAAAATAAAAAGTGCCCAATGCATTTAATATGGTCACTGTGCTTAAGGCAGCAAGGTGCCTCTCTTCAGGCAGTTACCACAGATCTATTTATCAGCAGCAACCTCTGTGTAATTTCACATACAAGGTCTTGTTTTACCTAATTGCTATCAGATGCTGCTGTCTGGAAAGAGCACCTTCMCTGTTTAGGCATCAGTCCTGTAATCTGAGCAGCCTGAGGAAAATCAAGATTACTGGTTAATCTGCTAAACTTCCTCCTTGAAGGCATCTTCTAGACAAATTCAGAAAGCATGGGTATTTGCAGACAAAGGTGGTATATATTAAACCAACATCTTTGAGATTATTGCAAGGAATTTATTCTGTATGACAGACAAATTTAAGAGGTGTTTCAGACTTGCAAATCTTCAGCATTCTCGATGGACCTGTTCCTGACCTCAGAGTGACAGTAACCCTTTGGGCTCCTGAATTTTACACCTTTGCAAGTACTCTTGTCTCACTATCTCAGTCCTCTACTTTTGTTTGGTTATTACAACATTAAYAGAAAGCAGTCTTGGCACTAGAGTGACATTAACAAATTGCTTCTTTTAAAAAGAAATTAGAAACTTTCAATTCAGACTGCACAGCTGTTTAAAAAAAGTTCATCAAAAACCTATTTTGTTCCTTTTTAGATGGAGAGATAATAAAATGTATTCACAGCAGAGAAAAAACTGGCAAGCTACAGATTAACTTGGTGGGGATGCATAACACATTGCAAGTTATACAAGCAGTAAGTGGGAAATACTGAGCTTTTATGACATGTTCCRGGAAAAATATAGCTCACAAAGAAAGAGATCAAACATATAATTGAGTTGACATAATACACGGAATAAGTTTACCAAATTTATCATATTCAGTGGAATAAAGAAAATGTAATATAATGGGGGCCAACCATATTGAATAGGGTATAAGTCTTCATGAAACTGACACAATTCACTGCACCAATCCAAACCAGTCAATAAACAAAGCTACTGAATTACTTTGTATCAAGCAAGTGAGAGATACTRAATCAAAAAGACCACAGAAACTGAGGGACTGTTCAGTAATAGGTTTTGCTTTGCCAACTCTAGGCGTGTTGGTTTTGAACTATGTATCAGTTTCATGAAGATTTACCCTGTTCAGTATGGTTGGCTACAATTATATTGCATTTTCTTTATTCATGTTACTCTGCCGTAGCAACAGAAAATGTGTCTTTGATACAGTTCTAAATGAGAGTTCTTACGGTCTTGGATGGTGAGAAGGGTTTATACCCTATCCAATCTTACTTAGGAAGGGCCTGAAGGGAAGTGTGAAAGCGATGTAGAAAAAAACAGAACTCAGGAGTAATTCAAGGACCATTCTTCCTTCCACCTTGTTACACTGTTAATCTTGCAGGAATTACCTTTCTCCGCCCTTACCAAGATTTCCGTTTTTATCCCCACTTTGCTTGTATTTTTACTCCTTGTAGGTTTTTTGTAATTTCAACATTCTAACAAAAATACCTGAAAGAAAAATTCCTGGTCAGTGCTGGTATTTATGGTTTTCATGCCTTGAAGATGGTAAAAAGGTTTGCCTGTGTTAGACAAGTTTCCCCCCATTTGTTTTAGAGCTGCAGTTACAATACCACATTTGTTTATCTAGATATTTTAAATAATATTGAAAAAACCTTTTGATCATCCAGCTTTTGGTAGCAGGGCAGAGTTCTGGAGCACAGAGCTTTTATCTCCACCTTCAGCACCTCTATCAACACCAGAACAGACTGTATCTACACTTTAAGGATCGACTTTTGTGAACATGTGGAGAAGGTTTAATTGTTCTGTGTCTCTGTTTTCCCACCTTTAACATGGAAAAATAAAATTATCAACAAAATGTTGTCTTAATATTTGTTATACAGAGAAAAAAAATTCTGGAGAAAGACATGTTCGATTCTAAGAAAACAGTACAATACCAGTGTCTTGGGGAGATTGGCTTTTTCAAATACCCTTAAAAATCTGGATAGGCTTCCAGAGAGGAGCTGTGTGACCATTGGAAACTGGTTATGCAAACTAATTTTTTTTTCCTCTCCTTGTGGATCATCTCTGTACTTTCATTCTTTATTAACACAGTTCATTGTATTTTGTGGGAAGATTTCAATGTCATTTCTGCACAGTATAATCTACAGTGTTCTGATATATAATATTTTTTGGAAATAATCTAGAAGAAAGACTTTGCTAAAATAATYATTTGCTTTATACCTTGGTGTATATTTTAGCCAGATTTAGCCACAAAAGATATCTGAAACTTAAAAAAAAATCCTGAGGGCAATATACTTCAATGGAAACTCCTGGAAATGGCTCAAATTAATGTAGTACTTAACTAGTTTTGGGAAGGGCTACTACCAAAACCAGAACATTTTGATATCACTGTTATATGACTGATACCTCATTTACTKCAGAAGAAACCCAGAGTGAGAAGATTGGCTGAATGAGTGAGAAGTGCTTTTGCCACAGTCACACAATTAAATTTTAGGTCACAGCAGAACCAGATCTAGAATTTCTGGCACAGTGTCTTACAGACTAGAAAGCTGTTATAAGTTTGAGACCTCCTACCATGATCTGATTTCAGACAGCTGTGTTAGTTTAACACTTCATTATTTTTTGCTGTGGAATGTGATAAAATAGAGTGGTGTATTGAATTTTTTCCTTACAAGAACTTTGTAGCACAGAAAAATGACTCAAGTTTAAGTATTTTCAGATAAAACCAATGTTTTGCATATGAAAAGACAGTAACATACTTAAGTCATTGCCTCTTGATTTTTGTCTACTGTATTTGCACCTAATATTTGCAGTATAATGTTTAAAGCTTGCCGAGTATTCATCTTTGCTAGGATACATGCTTGAATAGATGTATGAGCGTTCATAACAGAAAGAACTCTGTCTTGAGAGATTTTTCTTTTCTCTCRTGATCASTTCCAGGAAATAATTTCATATGACAGAGRAATTAAACAAAAGAAAATTTACATTAAAAAATATTCTCTTCTCCCAAGAAAAGCCTGAGGCTAAAGTGTTTGTCAAGTTTGAAACTCAGGGTTTGGAGTAGGTCAGATCTGGAGCAGATTAGGAAGAGTGTCAAAGAACAAAACCCAACACAATTGCCTCTTGTTTAGAGTGGTAGCCCTTTGGCTGATGCTTCTGTGTAGTTCCTGACAGCTTGTGTACAAGAAGACATTTTCTGAATAAACAAATTACTCGATGAAATTACTTACAATTGCTCATAAGTGATTCCTGCTCTGAATGCAAAATGGGTGTGTTTCTTTTTCAAAACAGTCATGCTATTATTGCAGGCTTTATTGCTTCCTTATTCATTGCTGCTTTCTTTCTCTCCTTCTTGGATTCATATATTTGAAGTGTTCAGTGACCAACACTGAAGCAGAAAATTAATATATTATCAGCCTAAACAACCCTGAATCATTAATTTTAAACTTGGTTAAAATGTCTAATTTACATGACTATTTTGCTGATTCAAATTCATGCTCCTGTAAAATTCTGATAGTGTAGGAGAAAGTGGTGAAAGTACTGAACATTACATGAACAATGATTAAGTTTTGTAAAATTAAAAATAAAAAATTGTAAAAAAATTCCTCCATGTAGAAAAAGAGAATTTTTTTATACAGATAGGTAAGTATTTTGCAATTTATCTTCTAGAATCAGTAATATGCCTTAAAAGTAACAAAGAAACAAAATTCACATTTATGTACAAGTTAAAAAAAATCATATGGATATAATATTTAAACTTACTWCTACTTAAATCTTTTTTTTATGGGCTCAAGGGTTTTCTCAGGGAAATGCAAAAAATTTTAGGAGGTGTTCCTAGTATTTCCTGGAATTTCATTAAATGCTTCCATGCAATTCCCTGTCCTCTACCAAAAAAAAACCTCCCAAAATAACAAAAGAAATTAAAACAATAAAGAAGTAAGAAAATAATTAAGAATTCTAACTAAGATTTAAGAATCCATAATAGGGACAGGAAATACTTTCTAATGGTCTCAAAAAGTAATATTGCAGAAGATTGATAAGATTGATTTGTTAGTCACACAGAATGAGCAATTGGGAGACATCTTTTGTTGGTGGCACAGAAAAAAGTGCCCCTGTTGCAAATTAGACAGATTTTTTTATGCTTACTGAAATTATAAGTTAGAGACAAGTAACATCCTATAGGTTCAAAGTTACCCACCTTCATCTGAAATTCTGTTATATTAAACATTTTGTGGTGAGTAGAGGCTTCTACATGTATTCACTGGGTTCTGCTGTCCCTTCATCTAAACAACAGAAAAAAAACCCTGACAAAGTAGCACAGAACTTCCAGAAAAATAATGCAAGATTTGATATCAAACTGTATTTAGCATGATTATTTTGTAGAATAGCACCAATGAATCAGGAGTCGTAAGCAGGGATCATTTTAATTTCTGAATTGGAATACCTTCACTCAAAAAAAATACCAGTCACCAGTGCAAAATGTTGATGTAAGCTCCTCATCCAATGTCGTTTGTACTGTGTATTTCATGTTCATTCTTATGAACAAAAGCCTTTCTGCAATATCTAGCAAGTTTCAGATCCTGAATCCTATTTTAATACTGTCTTTGATGTCAAGTCACTGAGCATCCCTACTTCTATTTATCTATAAACTTAGGTCTTCCTTATTAAATTCTTTTTTTTGAGCAACSATTGAGAAATAATTAGATTAATTTAAAATACAACATAATTAACAGCAAAAATTATTAATCTTATTAATAAYGAGGAAAACCTCTGTCATATGGATATGCAGTATCTGGTTATAAGAAAATAGAGAAAAAAAAAATCAGCGTAAGTTTGTTAATTGCATTACAAGTTCTGTACTTGTGGCTATGAAGAAAAGACAACCATCATGCCAAGATATATCCAGAGAGRTATCTTCTGGAAAATACAGCCTGTGAAAGCCTTCATCTAGAAAATTTTATATGGTTCTAGTAATTTATTTTTTAGGGTGCATTTGTTCAAATAAAATACAGATGTTAAAGAGGCCTGCAGTGGCAATCAAGGAGAAGGGGACACTGTTAGACAAAATGAGAAGACTTGGCTTGTATAGCCCAGGAAAGTTAAGACTGAGAACAATAGTTATTCTCTATAAATCATTGGGGTGGTGCATTTTACCAGACAAAGAGAATAACTATTAAACTTGTCATAAAAAGACTTAGGCGGGAGATTAGAATAGAATTTCTAATCACCAGAGGTACAAGGCTCTAAAAGAGGATCCCAGTAGGAGTCGTGTAGGTAGGCATTGTAACCACCTCTTGATTCCYTCATGAAAAGGACTACATGACATGCAACAGCAAGAGATTGATACGCTTTCATGCTGTCAGAGGTGTAAAATTAACATTATAATTCTACCTAAATTTCAGTTATAAAGACTACTTTCTAGTGAGAGACAGGAATATACTTATTTGAGTAATGGAGGAAAATTCGAGAATGCACATGATTTTAAGGGGAAAAAAGTGAGAGGAACTGCATACAACTCTCTAGGTGAATGCTTTCATGAACTACTTGATAGTTTCTGGAAAATATGTCTGTGGATATATCTTGGGATTGCGTATTCAATAGAATTTTTATTAGTTTCCTAGAAAATAATGGTTGGGGTTGAGAGGGGCCTTAAAGGTCATCTAATTTCAAYCRCTCTGCCATGGGCAGRGTYACCTTCTTCTAGACCAGGCTGTTCAAAGCCTCATCCAGCCTGGCCTTGAACACTTCAAGGAATGGGACATTTACGAGGTCTCAGGGCAACGGGTTCCAGTGCTTCACCACCATTACAGTAAAGAATTTCACCATAATATTTAATCTTTTAATTTAACACTGTTACCCCTTGGTCCTATCTCCTTGTAAGAGGTCCCTCTCCTGGTCTCTTACAAGCCCTCTTTCTGTACTGAAAGGCTGCTTTAACGTTTACCCAGGCCCTTCCCTTCTCCAAACTGAACAACCTGAATTCCCTGTCTGTCTCCATAGGAGAGGTGCTCCAGCCCTCTGATTATCTCTGTGGCTTCCCCTGGATCTGTTCCAGGAGGTCCTCATCTTATGAGCCTTCGAATAAAATCAATCCAGAAGCCATAGCTGGTACAGAATGCAACACCTGACATGTCACCGCTGCATTTTGGCAACATACAGGCCAAACTGAATTCTCACAAATGTCCACATGAGTTTCCAGAAGCAGTTGAAGATATGGATTATTTTGTGGGATGAATTGGAACCTACATAATTCAGAAGCAGTTTTATGCCCTCTGTCATCCTGCCTCGGCTCTGCCTAGTGGAAGCATTTGAGATTGATCAAGRAAATGGAAAAAAAGAGTAAGTAAAAAAAGAAAGAGCAAGAACAAGTAAAGATAAGAGTTATTTTTCTTTCAGGAACTTTCAACTTTGATTTCGTTTTTTATGTCTGTTTTTTGGTCGTATAGTACCAAAACTTAATTTTCTTACGTGTTCATGAGAACATTAACCTCTTTACCCACACTGTGAAAAAGCAAAACATAAGAAAATGGTGTCCATAAAAAAGGAAAATGTTGTTGGAGTTTATTATTATTGTAGAATTGCTTTGTTGAGGAGAATACAGAAGCAACATTTAAATACCAGGTTAAAGATTGGGATATAAACTCTGCTTTCATATATCAGATTTTAAAACAGAAAAACATGTGGTTCCTTGCATTTTAGTAGGTAATGTGTGACTGAATCCCTGGAGACCCAAACTATCACTTCTGTTCTCCAGAACACAAGATTTCAGTCATAACTTATTTTCCTCAAGATCCCTGACATCGGTACTAAAAACATCTATTTATTACACTCAGGATATGAAAGATATGTATAAAAATCTAGTGTCAAGGTTTCTTCTGTTTGTTTTTAATTCCAAAGAAAGGCTCTCATTCTTTCTTGCGTGGGGATTTTGAGGAAGATGACAAATAAATTACAAAGCTTGAGAAAATTGCTTCCAGACAATTCTAGAAAAGAACAAAAAGCCACTGAAACCATTTGACTMAGCCTTAGTTTAAAAAAAAAAAAATCCATCTGGTCTCAGAAACAGAGGATTAACTTTGAAATGAACTGAGATTGGGATGAATATAATGCAAGAGACCTGGAGAGGGACTTTTTACAAGATCATGGAGTGACAGGACAAAGGGGAATGGCTCCCAACTGAAAGATGGTAGGTATAGGTTAGATATTAAGAAGAAATTCTTTACTGTGAGGGTGGTGAGGCACTAGAACAGGTTGCCTARAGAAGGTGTGGATCTCCCATCACTGAAAATGTTGAAGGCCAGGCTTGAGCAGCCTGGTCTAGTGAAAGGTATCTCAGCCTGTGGCTGAGGAGTTAGAACTAGTTCRTAGTTAAGGTCCCTTCCAACACAAATTATTCTATGATCCTATGATTGGAATCTAAAGTTGAGGAGTTTGGGGTGTTTTTAAGTGCTGATAATCAGCACTTACAAGAAAAAAGATACAGAGAAAAACCCAACATGACTTTTCAGTATGTRGAGAGGTCTGTTAATCTCTCTCACAATCGTCTCTTCATACGTTTTGTGTTGGCAGCCCTGCATTGCAAAACATCAGAACATCATGGGATCCTGTGAGCAATGCAGCAAAACAATGACAGGGGAAGGGTTGCACATTTCTTTGCTGCATTGCTGTCCCTTGGCTTCCCCCTGWCATGATCCAAAGTACCAAAGGCACACAGTTAACAGGTTACAAGTGTCTGGCAGGTGGGAGCCAGAGCACTCCAGAGCTGCTTCAGAGCTGCACAACACAGCAGTAACACGTAGCTCTGTTTGGGAGAGTAATGTGGGAGACAGTGTGAGAGCCTCATACTCCATGCATGAGACCTGACACCCGGCTTTTAGGTGAGAGACTTCTTCATGAGAGGGTGATCATGTAAAGAGAGACATTAACATGTTCTGTATTTCAGTAATAGTCTCTTCAGMGAAATTGTCTTAACACCCAGTACAAAAACACTGATAGGCTTTAACCAGMCATGCTGAACATAGCACAAAATGTAGAAGCACCAGGAAGTGCTACCCTGCCCAACCCACAATATAACCTCCAGCAGAAATGGATCATTATTAGCAGCTGGACACTCCATGAAGTGAGAGGACTTGCCCAAGAAGCTGGTCAGGGACACCACCAGATGTACAACAGCCTAATGCCACTCTCCAGTGTTACTGAAATATTGGACCAGCAGCTGTCTAAAACCTGTTCTTGCTTATTAATGAAATTGTAAGAAGCTGTCTTACTCTAAACATGTTCCAGTCTATGAAAGCATCAGTTTTTCTTGGGGGATTTCATTGTGATTTTCAAGCATAAAAATCAAACTCTTGCTATATTTAAAATAAATGAAGTTGCAAATGAAAAATACATGTTCTCTCCTTACTAAGCTACAAAGGCAAATGAAAAATGGAAGATTTTCCTTTTAGCCAATTCTTCTCAAACCAGAAATAAGCCCCAAAGAGAAACAGCAGGGTTTGCTCCTTCAAAAGCAAGGGCCTGAGGCAAAGCTAGAGCCTGGTAGTGCTGCTTTCATCTGGTTCAGCTCAAGCAAACAGACACACTTCTCAGCTGAGGAATGCAAGGCCCCTGCCACTGGGTCAAGTCCTGGGAGGGGAGCGTGGGCAGTGCCCTTTCACTCCACTTTAACAATGCAGTGGAAAAAGAGACGTCCACCCATGGACTTGCACGCACGTGCCCGTCACGCACGTGCACAAGCAGGATGTGCATGCACACGTCCTTCTCAGCCTTTGCCAAGCTACCCAACCTGCTTCACTTTCCTCTTGGGYTGTTTTTATGTAATCCAGCTGTGGCAGACTTCTCTGAGCTGGAAAGGAAGTACAAATAATGAGAGTTTCTGGCTCACTGCAGCAACACCTGACAGCTTTGTATGACTTGCCTGTGCTTCTGGGTAGTCACTCCTACTTCACAAGCACGTTGTTCTAGCGTTATTTTCATTGTTATGAATTTTAACCATCCTTCATTTGCACCTGAAGCAAACTGACATTAGTTTTGGCAGAAAAAACAACAAGGTAGAAAAAACATTGTTCAAGTAAACCTATTTGAACCTTCAGAAATATTTGATGAATTATCAAAATTAAAGTAAAAAAAAATCACATTTTCCAGGAGAGGTTTGGATTAGATATTTTTTAAAAAATCACTGAAAGGATGGTTAGTCATTGGAATTAGTTGGAAGGTGGAGTCATTGTTTCTGTAAGTGTTCAAGAGGTACCTGGATGTGGCTCCTGGGGATATGGTTTAGGGGTGATTACGGTGGTCCTGGGCTGATGGTTGGACTGGATGATTTGAAGGCCTCTTCCAGCCTCCATGCTTGTGTGATTCTGTGATATGTAAGGAAGTGTTTTATAGTGTACTGTGTCATCATAGGGACACACATCCTATAAATCAATGAAACTGCAATGGGCATATGACAAGGGCAGTGCCAAATGACACATGGATGCTGTTAATCACAATTCTCATCTAAGCCTGTAGTTATTTTTGAGCTGTGTGATTTGCCCTGAAAGAATCCTTAAATCAGGTTATTTATCTGAGTTCTCTGGAGTGATCTACTGCAGTGGGGCACTTAGAAACCCGAGCCTACATTTTGTTAAAAAGTGTCATTGCTTTCTGGCCAGGAATTCTTAGGGGAAAACCCTGATGAAGCAGATGAGGACTCTGTTTCTGTGGCAATAAATCAGCAAATGCAAGGTCAGAAATAAGATATTTGGATTGTGTGAATTTGATAGCCAAATCTGTGAAATCTTGTTTCCCAAAATGACTTGGCACACTTATTTCCTTAGGCAGAAGATCTATAATCACTGAGCCCCATCTCCTTTGTTTCACCAGCTGTTCTCCCTGCTTGAATGGTCTCAGCAATGCATACCATACATATCCCGCATTACATCAATTCTCCTTAAAGCATGAAAAATTCTTATTTTGGTTTAATTTTGGCCCAGGAGCTATCTAAGCCCCCTGGAAAGCAGCAAAGTACAGAACTGACACTGTGTGACGATGTTTGGTGTAGCCACAAAGCTGTTTGGAGGCTGCACCAGGCCAGCTGTGCTAGAATGCAAATGCTCATTCCCACCACAGCTCCCTGGAGCTGGAAGGAAGCTGTTGGTAATGCATTCCCTTGCCTTCCCTTCGCCACCCAATGCATGCTTTGGCATCAGCAGCAGTTTTGACTAAAGGAGACATGGAGTCMAGTTTACCAGCGTTCTCAAGAGGATATTGTTGTGGATTTGCAGGATTTGCTGCTATTTGATGTTAATGCGGGTTTCTGAGCCCTCRCTTTCTTTTTGGCTGTTTTTGATTGGTTCTTGCTGATTCCAAGTGAATGGATAATCACATCTAAATAGCAGTRCTAAGTCAAGGACAGAGCATATACCATTCCAAAACAAAGAGTCATCCATCTGTCATTAATTTCATTAGGATGATGGAGAATTGTATACAGTTTTAAAGGCAGTGGGTATTTAGGTTTTGCATATAATCACTGGCTTGTCTCACAAGACATGACAGCAAATATCCAAGCTGGTTTTCATGTCATCACATTATGGCAGCCAGCATGGCAATTGCTACATTCTGACAAAATGCAGCCCGTAGGTATTCTTTCAATTCTGACTTGCATCTGACAATTTTTTTTTAAACCAGATAGTGCCACTTGTTTGACTTCCTGCATAAGATATGCTATTTCATTCTCTAACTCGAGTAACAAGATGGTGTTACGGTAAAGCATATGTTCTGAAACAGACACTCAGACATAATTTGAAGACATCAAGAGAGCAATTCAGTTACTTTCTGTTGTAGGTTGTTGCAAAATAATTCAGTAAAAGTAAATATTTATTCTTTACAACACCTATGAAATTCTGGCCTGGGCTCAACCCTCCTGATGACAAGTTTCACAGGCATGTAGTACAAAACACCTGGATGGGTTGCCATCCAGCACAATTACTCAAAGAAGAAGTGCTAATCCCTTTCTTTGGCCAGATTCCTATCCAAATCCACTCTGAATTGTCTTGCAGACTGTCTTGTTGAGCTTAYTTATTTCTGTTGATTTAGCCCACAAATTCAAGTTTTAGTAATTCATTATTTTATTGCCAAATTGAGCACTGTTATAACATGTTCTGTCCAGAGTTACAGATTAYATTTTGGGTAAACCGAACTGTAATATGGAAATAATTTTCTGTGGCTGTACTTACACAGCTGGRTCTGTAGAACATGGTATTTGAACGATTTTGGTTGAATAGAGATGGTTGTGTTTCTGGTAAACAAAAGCAAATGAGTTTAGTGTACAGTTCAACCTGACAGTTGAACACAACACCTAAAAYGCTTTCAAGTTCCTTGGGATAGAATGTGCTTGTGTTTGGACGGGGTCTAACTGGAAAAAAAAGAGGAAACCAAACAAAGCAGAAATGCATGTTACTTTGTTTACTTTTCAACATTCGTATGTTGTGCACTACAAAYATTTTTGCCTCTTCTCCACAGCAAACTCTGTATTTTGAAGATATAGCCAGTCACAACTCCCTCATCTGCTGTTCAGATTTCTCAGGTCTGATTTCATTGCTTCATTGAATGTGAGTTACTTCATGACTGTTATGTTTTTTCCAAAGGGAGGTAAGACTACAGTGAAAAGTGCAGTTTGTAGGAATGGTGATTTGTAGGAATTTCTTTATAAATTTAAAAAATACTCTGAAGGTTTTCTTAGATAAAAAAAAAGTATATACAATGAATGACAATTGCAATAGAAATCTAAACAAAAGCAGTTTTGCTCTTTTAGCTCTTAGCTGGAACTTGGAGGTGTTCCAGCTTTGCCTTTCAGCATGTGTCATGTTAAGTATTGGCCCTGAATGACTGAACAAACCTGTTTCAAGACCCCTTTCTAGTTTCAAAAAACCTGGATTTTGATACTTCTGAAAGTTTGATTCAAAAATAAAATCCAGTTTATTTGTGTTTTATTGTGAAAGMAAATTTTGCCAAATGCCTTCTCATTTTCTCATTCAGTTCCTTAATTTGTGGGTTTTGATCTGTGCCATGGGCTGCCCTCAACCTTCTCTTGTTTTGAATTTTTAAAAGCAGAATGGATTTAGTTGTGTGGTAATGCCTGCTGAGTGAGAAGTATTTACTGATGGAAATCTGAGCTAGAAAGCTCAATCTGAACTAGAAAGAAGTAGAAATGTTATTTCATTCATAGGTTTTGGAGCAGAGTTCTTTGCTTTTGCTCTGTTTCCTACTAATTTTACCAGCTCTGMAGGTTGCACAAGACATTTTGTGCTGTTTTGTTTATGATAACCTGAAATACCCATTCATGTTAATTAATGCTTTACCTCTRTATTTCTATCACGAACTTGCCAGTAGCTAGTTTCATCTTTCATCATCACCACCTTTTAGMWAGCGTATYTTAGCCACAGACACATATYTAGGTTTTGAACAGAAGTTGCTGTYCTTTTAGTTCCTGGGTACAAACAGAGTGTGATCTGTRCATGCAAAAGAATTTCTTGGCTGAGCATGGTTTCGTTTGAATCTAGATAGTCAACAGGTTTTCAAATTGTCAAGAGGCTTTGGCACTCAAGCTAACTACTAATCCATCTTTGTTGTCAGTTCTGGAGAAGACTGATAAACTCAGCTCTGGGAGTATCAGATCTTCTACACTGACTTAGAAAAATACCTTTGCACCTTCAATCTCCTTCTATTTTTCAGGTAGGTAAAAGGGCAGCTCTCTTTGTCCACAGGAGCACCTGCAGGAGAAGCTTGGGCAGAGTTCTGAAGAAGAACGCAGAAGAACCACATTCATTGGGAGCAAGTTTTCTTTCTCCTTCAGTACTCATCCATATGCATTAACACTGTGGGTGATCCCGTGCACTTCAGATACTGGCTAATTATCTGAAGGTAGAACTCCTGTTATAGCTTCCTCTGAAAGACAGGGTGGGGGGACAGGAGTCAAAACACTCATTATTGTGGAGATCCAGAAACTGTATTCCTCTGTGATAACAATGCCGGAGAAGAGATGAGAAAGGGGGGTAAGGTTCTGTTCTGAGTAAAGGGGGAAAATAACTCACACAAGTCTTTKATGAACTCTAGCAGTGTGGGAACTATTCAGGTCTTCAAATTATTTCTAATCCATACTAAGAGTGCAGCAAGGATGGGCATGAAGTGGTATGAGCTGAAGCTGTTCCTTGAGTAGGAATGTTTTACATAATCCCTCAAGGCTCAGAGTGCAATACTGCTTGATAAAATTTATAACTATTTTTTTTTGTTTCCTTCAAGTTTGTAAGTCTCCAGTCTTGAAATCAAGAACTTTATCTTTTGCTTTCCTTGATTAAATTGTAGTTTTTGCTTCTAAGCATAAGATTTTTTAATCTGTTTGATATTGCAGAAAAAATGTCACACTTTGTTCTCTTGGTTGACACAAACAGATTAATTTAAATTCAGAMAATCACACTGAAAAATCTTAATTTAGTAGTTTTGTCTATGGTCTGATTGAAACAAAAAAAAATTGAGTAGTTGGTGAAAGTTAAAAAGAGATAATAAAAAATTAGCTAAAAAAWTAGCTAAAGAGCTAATTTCACATTTTTCCCCTAGGAAACAAATGTTTGGCACTTTTTAARTTTAGGCTAATGGTCCATCAGAATAGAATGCTTGTAAACCTGATGTCTTGATCATGCACAGACACTAAATATTGGGCAGCTGAGAAATTCTGGTGGAAAACATTTGATTTTCAAGAACTCTCTCCAAGATCCAGTCAGCCAGCACAACATTTCTATTAGTGACACTGAATATGGTTTTGAGCRCTGTGCAGATGAGCTAGTTATAAGAATTCCAGATTTTGAGCCTTCTGACTGTAGCCAGTTGTCTGCAGAGTCCCTGATACTTGCTGTTTGATGCAGCTGCTCTTTGAACTGCTCAGTGCCACCATTTCCTATTCCTCAAAACATAATCCCAAGAGTAAGATAGTAACAAATGCGTCAGCAGAACATTGTGGATATCTGTGTCCTGGAATTTCAGCTTGGGATTTCTCGGTACTTACACCTCTGCTGTCTCAACGCTAAATTTGGTAAAATCTAGAACCAGAACCACTCTACTATCTTCCTGTCACACTTTCTTTTATGTAAGCTACAAGTTTCTAAACTCTAATTTGACTTGTGACGGTAACACAGTTGGAAAAGATGGCTCAGGAAATAGGGAACATCAGGATACTGGATAAGGGAAACATGAAAAAATCAACCCCAACCAATGTTTCTTGCAGGATGAGTCTTTTCTCCAAATCCTCCTAAAATCAGCAGCTGCCAGTGACTTTGTGGGTTGAAATAAAGACTGAAGCCTTCTCTGCATTCTTAGGAATGGTTCTCTCATCTGTTTCCTGCAGAGCTCAGCTTTGAATCTGTGGGCAATGCTGCAGGCAAGCAGCTTGGTCCTCTCAGGAATATCCCAGGCTGTACTCATCCTGCTTGCTATTCCACTTGTTGTCTTTTCCACTATGCATTTAAAAAGTTCTGCAGAGCTGAGCTTGGTCTTGGGAAAACAAGTAATTCCTCCTCTCCTTCTCCTTTCCAGAAGTTTCTATTTGACTTAGAGCACAGCAGCCAGAATGAGGTAAACAAAGAACCTTCTTGGTTGCTACCAATGCAACCTCTTTAAGACAACAGAAAACATATAGATATTCATGCAGTAAACTGGAAGTAATCTATCATTTGTAACCACCATGGGAGAGAATAGTTCCAAAATKAGACACTTTTTAGTAACAGCTTGGATTCAAGAAGACCTTGTTTGCACTATAGAGGAGTTGAACGAGTTCTGGGAAAAACTGGTTTGTGCCTCTCAGCATATAGGATACCTATTCTCATATGTAGATACATTTTTCTTGGATTTCACAATGGACAGAGCTTATTATTAAATAAAATCCATTCCATTTAGGTTTCTTCTGACACCMCTGATCCTCAAGAAGGGSTTATGAGTTGGATGAGCTTATTTTATATGGGGTGTAGTAAACCTGTTTTCTGTTGTGGGCAACTCCTTGAACACAGAACTAGCAATATGCATCTGAACAATTTCTAAATATTTTAAATTACCTAAGGATTATAAAGCCTGAGGATTTTCTATTCCTGCCATTGGATGAATAAYATACTAGGGAAATTTTTCTTCCAGTGTTTGTCTGTGACACTCTCTGCTCATCTGTAAATTCTTTGACTAAGATTCTGACACTTGGAATTGTWCTTCTACAATATCTGGCTCCTGCCTTCATTAGGTTATTTAAATTCCAAGAATGAATATAGTWTGAATTCTGCAAATGCAGAATTTGATAGAAGGACTCTGATTTATTTTGTTTGCAAATCTGGATTTTAGGGAGCAGACAGTGATGTCTGTTTTTCCCAAACATGGGAAGCAGGGAAGTGTGGASACATGTTGTTACTAATTTTAACTTTAGTAACCAATTTTACGAAAACTTGTATTTCCTATAGTTTTACAGAATCTTGCATACTTCTGTAAGGAAGTGAATAAATTGAACTGATCCCATTTATTTCTATAGTGACTGTATTAGTACAACTGCTAGTACATTCCAATATGAAGTAARTACTCACAAAAGATTTTAGAGCAGCAGTTTTATAATTCCTCAATGACAGTAATTTTTAGAACTAAATGCAAACCTAATTTCTCTGAATTAACTTCTCCTCAGTAAGTATTTTAACAAAGGTCTCAATTTAAATACAGAACTTATGAGAAAATATTAGTGGTAAAAGTGAGAACTTTTTCAATTTACAAATATGTCCGTATGTTTCTGTTTGAAGTCGCRAACAAATGAGAAAAATCTGTTTCAATGCCATTGTCCTATTACTTTGTGTTGAAATTATTAAAGAAAATAGGAGTTGTTTATATGCTAGGGATTTTTTTTCTTATTTTTTTTGGGAAATGAATGAATATATCCTAAAAATTTCTACATCTCCTTTCAGCCAAAAGGGAGTATAACCTTTTAAACACACTGTCAAAATGGACAGTTGAAATGAAAAAAGCAAGATAAAACTGAACTGGAACAAAAATGAATGCTTTAGAAGAAAACCAGTTTCATCTTGGAAACCCCTAGTCATCAAATGCAGCTGCACACTAAGGATAGGCAAAAAAACAGTTCAGCTGGTCAACACTGGGCTGCAACTATTCTGTCACAGTCAGCCCTACCTCAGTTTTCTTGCTGGGGGAGGAAGGAGGCATCTTCATGGCTCAGAAYCCTCACTGGACCAATGACTGCTGCCACGTGAATGGGTCTGGAGCAGTGTAGAGCCTTCAGRCAGTGTTTTGTATGGGCCTAGCTGAGATTAAGTCAGTCCTTATCTTCAGAATCTTTTGACTCCTTCAATGCTACTGATTACACAAGTAGTGTGAGAGCAAGAATAAATAAATATAAATTAAAAAAAAAAAAAGCCCTTAACATTCACTCCAATATTTCTTCACTTATTCTCCTGCATATTTTTTATTTTTTGTAGAAAAAACACAGCCCTCTCAAATATATTCAATTTATATTACTGCAGAAATSCATACACTTGCAGCACTGAAACCTGCAACTCCTTGTTACATAAATGTRCTTCACGTTGCTTTCCAAAATCAGTTCCTGGTCTCCTTAGCAACACAGGCTGCAAAGGGCTCACCAGTCCAGTGTTCTGCTGCATGTAGGGGCTTCCGAATGAAATGGAAGAGTTTGGGTTTAGGATTTAGAAGTTCCATTTGACCAGTTCAAGCTACTGGTAAGGGAGATTCTCCTTTTACATATGGTTTCATAAAAGCTTTAATTTCAATATTTTTGAATTTAATAATTGAAATATATACGCAATCAACCAAGAGGAGCTCCTGAGACAAGAACATTTTTGTGGCAAAAGACTGAACAATTTATTCTGTTCCTCCCCACCATGATCATAGAACAAAATATTTTAATACTGAAACTAAATTCTTTAACATAGCTCCCCTTATTAACTTATAAGTATGCAAAAATGTATACAAAATTAATACTATGTCTTTCCCAAAGCTTCTAGAAACAAATAATTTTTCTTCTATTATAAGGCAGAAATGTGAGAAATCATACTAGAGCCACACTTGTATGCTTCACTGTTGTGAGATGTTGTTATATGATTGAAAGTTAATATTACTGTGCCTGGCTTTAGCCAGTGAGGACTCAAATTGGTTCTGGAAATGAAAACCTTTTAAATCATTCGTCCCCTGGTACCTCCTAGTAAGCCTGAGGGGTTTTCCTGTTTTCTTCGTCTTGTTTTTAAACTTGATTTTCATGCTAGTTCTGTACACACACGAGGTAACAGTAGTTTTTTTTAGAGTTAAAATAGAGATTGTTTCATTTCAGCAGTTGTCACTGTATTCCGCTGCATTCCMTGATGTCAGCAAATTGACGAGCAGATCACTGATGAAGGCAAYATCATATGCATTTACTTTCAGATATTGTATTACACAAAACATTCATAGGCTTCTTATTTTTACCCTGAGTTGARAAGCAAGAGAGGAAACCCAAGAGACCATCAGTCTTGTAGGTCAGGTGGCTTTGAGCTGCACGCCCCAAGATCCTGTCTTTGCCTCCAAAATAGGCTGGTGGCAAAAAAGGTACAGGCATGAGGTCATTCTGTACTTCTACAGAAATTCCTTTTTCCTGTGTATTTAAATACACAGGGAATAATGTCTCCATTAAAGTGAGGCCTGCCACATGAAGCTGGGCAAAGGCTCAGCTGAATGGAACGAAAAATATATTCTTGTACCAGGAGACTTTCCTGCCTGAACAAGTGGGGAACAGCTTCGTGGCTCATTTGCTGGAAAACCTTGGGACCTGGAAGAACGGGTAAGCATCTGTCAAACAGACATTAGGGTTAGGGTTAGGGTTAGGGTTAGGGTTAGTGGTTTCCAGATCTGTCCTTGCAAACTTAATAGAATACAGAAGTAAGAATTATAGGAAGAATTTCTGTAGACTGTTCGTTTCCTGGTCTCTTCCCTTTTTACTTCAAAGTAGATTCCTTTGAGAAGCTGTGCCAGTGAAAAACATGGAGAAATTTTGTAATGCAGCAAGATAAATGTCAAATCAGCATTGATAAATGTTAGATCATCATATTGAGTATTCATTAAAGGGATCTRCTCATTTCCATTTAATGTTTTTGTTTGCATGACTGCTTGCTTCATTACCACCTAGCTGCCTGAAGTCAGGCAAGTCCTGATTTAATTGTCCTTTACTTAAGCAAAACATTAGTTCTGAACAGTTRTTTGACTCAGTAGTAAGTGCTACCATAATGTATTATTCTGAAATTATTTAATAATTAAAATGTGTTCAAAAATCCAAATTCACTTTGTGTGTTCAGCCTGTTTATAATTTAATTTAATTTCTACCTTGTGTTTATGGACAGGCTGGTTTCAATGACAAAAAGCAGAAAAACACCTGACATTATTTGAGGGAGGTTAATATTGACAATCGGTTCAGATGAATCCTTACCTATGACTAACCACAYGGAAAAAAACTACCTGAATTTGAGAACACCGCTAAACCACACAGAAAAATAATTAGGTTTTCCTCCATAAAACTAAAAGATGCCCTGTGAATGCATACACATGTGAAATTAGAGACACATTTCCATGTGAAACTTTACCTCTGGCATTTCCTAGCTTTGGGTTATTTAATTGTGMTGGCTTCATGTTTTCTTAACTTGCTGTTTTTACTTTTTTGAATGGAATGTTTATTTGTGCTGGAGACAGATAACGATCAAACATCTGCTTGTTGATGTACTGGCCAACTGCTTGTAGGCTTCACCAAGAGATGAACACCCAGTTTTTGGGTGCAGAAATGCCTGCCCCTAGTCAACCACAGATTATTTTTCCGTAGGTAGGCTAYAGGATATATTCCTTCCAGCAGAGGGCAGTGAAATGGCAGGTGTATGTACATAAAATAGAATTTTAGTACATTTGAGGAGAGAAAATTCAAATATTCATTAAAAAATTTAAATGAGATAGGCAATAAGCAAGAGAGATCATTTGCATTCCCCTTCAGGCACAATGTGATTTTGCTTTGGCTTTAATCCAAGAAATACAGAGGAGACTTTTTGATTAACAATGGTATGCCATTATGGAAAACATTCTAGTATTTAAGAATTAATAAAATACATTGTGAATGCTTTAATTGCAAAAAGTCTCATTTAAAATACATTTTTTACTAACATATTTTTGCTTAGAAAAAGGTTATGTGACTACTTCTATCAAAAGAATAAAACCCATTGAGATTTCCACTGCAGTGTTGATTTTAATAAAAAAAATATGCAGACGCATAAAGCACCCATGTATTTCACTATTTATTGTGAGATCAGATGTTTTTTTCAGATTTCTGGCCTTTGCAAAGCTGAAAATGCTCCCAAAACGTTAAGATTCTATGGCAGGCTGGAAATCACGTGGCTTGAGGCTGCAGTTGCATGGTTATGAATAAGTGAGACTCAAAGCCATTTTTGAAAGGTATGGTTTACCTTTTATCCCTGTATTTTCATGTACAGCATCTACTCTGAGGGTTTAATGCTTAGTATCAGAACCTTAGCAGCTTTGGTCACATATGGCAAGTGCTAAATGAACATGCTTCTTGCTATGTAGGATGAGCTTCTGTTCTGTTAGAGCTTCCTCTAGAAATCTTGTTAATGAAATTGCTCCTTCTTATGGCTACCTTCATTTAAAGCAAAAGAACAGCCAAATTTTCAGTTCAACTGAAAGCAGCATTCAAGTAAAGCAGTGCCACAACTAACAGTTTTTTACAAGAATGCTTGAAAAGAAAATAAATGTAGYTTTTGTCTGAATCTTCATTTTCTGGTCTCTTTCTGTTGGTGCCTGATCTAATGTCCATTTTTTTTTCTGTAAATCAGGAATCTGCTTTTCTTAAACTCTTTCTATTGACTAAATTTAATTCTCACAACTTGTGCAATAAAATTCTGTGGATAATACAGTCATCGTGAGACAAAAGAAACTGAAGAAGGACGAGGGGTAGCAAAAAGTGAGAACATTCAATCTGAAGTAAAAGGRAATATTGACATGATATTGAACTGTCTGTTTTTTTCCTTAGGTCAGTATCTTGCAGAATAACTGCATTCCACGTCCTCATGAGCTGAATCAGTTGCTAGGTCAGGGTGATACACAGTGTTGGTCTACCCCTAAAGACAAATAATTCCAAAGACTAATTGCTAAATATTGCAAAGACTGCTTTCTAAATATGCTATCATGCGATCTCATACTGTAATTTCTTCTAGAATTAACACACRTGATATTGGTTTTCTGTGGGTTTACATGGTTGTCCTTTGCACTTTAAAAGAAGACATTTTACATTTTACATTTTCATAATATTTTCTAATCTTTTTCATTTGCATTTGTGTGAAAGAGATTGATRGCAACAAATAATCATGGTCAGGGGAAAGATAGTGAGTTACAGTCGTGAACATAAAATGCTAGTTATTTATAAGTTAGGTTCTGAGCTAAACTCCTGACATGCACTTCAAGTTGGAGATGTCACCGGTGAGCAAAGAATTAAATTTCCAATCCACATATTTACTTTATATAAACATCCTGATGGCAAATTAGACATGAAAACGTTGGATGAAATCACATCCTTCATCTAAATCTACWGTGAATCTGCAGCCAAAAGAGGTATGTTGTTCTATACTGACACGCCACAAAATGTGTCAGTAAAGCTCCTGCTGAGCTTCCAGGCTGTTTTGTTTTGCTTGCCTAACAGTTTCAGCCATCCAGAAGCACCCCCCTTTGATGTATATCAGTACTTTCTAAAGTAGCTCTGGAGCAATAGATYGAGCCTCCTATTAAATAAATAAATAAACCTGCTATTCCAGAATTATAAATAACATGAGAAATGTCAAGGCAACCTTGGGGGTAAGCCAAGTGTTAGAACAGCTGCTGTGACCTTGCAAGTCAGCATCTTTGCCTTTATTAGTGATTGATTTGTGCACAACATGAATTTCTTGGGTTTTACATTAATTAAATTTTGTTTCTTTTTTTTTGCTACATATTACCAGCATTTTTAAAATAGTAAATATTTACAGGCTGCATAAGATTTCCTAGAAGGTTTGCTTGGTAGGTCTCTGACTCTTTATTATCCATAATAAAGAAAATGTCACCAATTTGCCCTGGTAGGAGGTAATCACAGTGGTTATATTGTAAGATTCTGTGAGCTAAAGCCATGGTTCTCACTATAAAATTTTATCCTCTGTGAYCTACCACACAGTACACAGAGCCAGAAAAGAAGCTTTGCTTATATAGAGAGCTGYGAATAATGGAAGTTTTGTAGGAACATATTCCCTTCTGACTGCAGAAAGTCATTAAAGTGTTCTTTAATTAATGTCTAATTTTAAACTTGCAATTAGTCAGTGTGAGAACAATAGACCTACCTGTATTAATTTCCTTAGCGTGTCAAAGTTGTACTGAGTTCAACAGATGTATAATCAAGTTTCTACAGTTCAGTAGTTGCTGGAAAAAAGATAACTTATGCCCTCAATGAAAAACTGAATCCAACTTTTCTTTTACAGTTCMGCAAGGCTTTCTGAGTGCATCTTATTAAATATGCATTCACTTGTGTGGCCACTAGACTTTCCTAAAAACTGAAGCATCACCAAGATGCTTCTCCCARTATCTCTACTGGGCTCAGTTATTCCAAGCGGTAGAGAGCACACTGCCTTATTTTTATAAACCCTGAGGTTTTTCTAAACTAGAGCATGATTTTTTGAGGCTAATATATCACTAGCATTTAGAAAACCCATAGCTAAGAAGTATATAATGTTCTTCTTTGATTTTTGACATARTTGATCTAATTTCCATCATGTCTAYATTATATTAGCTTTTGTACCTGCTGTGTCCATGTTGGATTACAACATGGGTGCTTTTGCTGTGAATTAATATCTAGCTGTTACATAAGCCCAATCAGCAAATTCTTGTGTGTCAACAGCAAYATGGATTCAAGGTGACATCCAGAGAAATTCGAGAAGATACTCAAGAGAATGCTTTGGTTTCYATGTCAAAACTCTGTCTCGTGAAGAGGAACTTTTTTTTCTCCAGTTACTTTAGATATCAATGCCTCCTTCACATGAYTCAGTCTAGACCTTCGCTTTTTCCATCCTTGCCAAAATTCCCAATCTGAGTCATAAATTCAGATTTACCAAATCCTAATAGGATACTTAAATAATTAATCTATGCTTGCCAAGAATTAATGAACACATAGAAACCTGTTTGTTAATAAACTTTCCTTATACAACTGCTGAAGKTCTCATTAAAGAAAGAGAAGCCATAATTATGACTGACATGACTATGACATGGTAGATCCTCAGGCAAGATCTATAGAACAAATTTCTATRGACTGTTGTTTAAAGATGCATTAACCTTTGAAAATTTAGCCATTCAAAAATTCTGCTGTTGTTTCCTGAGAGTGAAGTGATACTGTTTACCAAAGTATTTCCTGACACTCTGTGCATAAGCTAGAGAATCTGCACATGTTTTGAATTAGACACATGTGGCTTAGCTTCACCTTTGGTTTTTCTTATTGTCATAGGTCCAGTTGAGGGAAAATGCTGCTCATATTCTTTTTGATATATTATACTTTCATTTTGCTTCAGATGGGAGCAAGAGGAAATACTATGTTCTGCTAACTTTAAATTTCATGAAAATTCATTGAAGTTAGAATTGTGGGAGGCTTCATAGCAGTGCACASTTATCCAGTACTTTCACAGTGTTTTCTCTTCTTGGGCTCTGCCTGAAGTTGAATTTGTGTAAAATCCATTCCTCTATACATGAAGTGATCAAAATGCAAAAAGYATGTTTGTTTCAGTGAAAGAAGTTTCCTTTGGTTTTCTTTCTGTCACTCCTTCCCCTATCCCTTATTTCTTCAACACACGTGTTCAGGGAGCAGCYTGAAATGTTTGCGTGTCCTATATACAATATTTACTGAGAAATATGATTTCAGCTGTGTGAAAGGGAGAAGGCCAAAAACCTTGGAAATTACCAAGCATAAGAATGYATCAAATCATATTCATGTCAGTGTGGGCAAGCAACCAAACTGAGATGTATTTTCTTTGAGTATTTGTACTAGTAAAACTTAAATGCACAAATGTTTGCCTAAAGGTATGCTTAAAAAATGAATTACTATGAATGAAGTAAATGTAATTAACATTCCAGGCTGTTCTTTTAGGCTGTTCSCCAAAGAGTATGTAACTCTCCCTTAGCTTGCACTTCGCTTCCAGGAATAGTGCTTCTCAAGGAAGATGCCAAGATAGACATTAGACTGAGTGGCAAATATTTTTACAGGTTGTCCTAGGGGCTTGGCCTCCTTCAAATCCAGATGCCTGAGTTTTCCTCCTGTAGAAAATAATATTCCTAAAGACACTTGCTGAACACCTCTCTGGGACTTGGATACAACTGGGGCACACACAAAGATCTGAGACCTTCTCAGCACAGGCTACTTTCACTAAACACAGGCTTCCAAAGCATCTCACCATACTTGACTTGCCAAAGCTGTAAAAGGCTTTCCCAGTCCCCAGTGTGTGCACTGCTTTGCATTGTAGCTGGTTGTTCAGGTGTAAGCAAAGAAAGACTGAAATTTGATCAGGTCAGAAAGAYAGCATTTTATGCTAGTATTGCACATATTTGTCTGACATGATCATGTCATGCAGCAGTTTATTCATTTAATCTAGCTATTTTTTTGCTCACTACATGCTTTGATATTGCCACCTAGCTCAGCAGAAGGACAGTACTGGACCACAGAGTAACCCCTGCAAAGACAAAAATGACAAAGACGGAAAAAAGGGAAAGCAGGCCAGCAAAGTGCTGCTTTTCCACATACCTTTTCCCTGGTTAAGAGGAGAAGTTGCATTGCAGCCGCTGTTTTCTGTGTGAAAGCACAAACAAGGTGCAGAGGTTCAGTGCCAGCACACAGACAAAGGGAACAAAACACGTGGAGCAGTAGATGTCAAGCCCCAGAAGTGCCATTAATGGTGTGTGCTGTTGCTGCTCGCTCTGGAGAGGTGATGAGGTCCATTCTTTTTCAGCGAGGCCCTTCCAGCAGCACGGCTGGCTCAGCACGAGCACGGCAGCTGCACACGAAGCAGCATTAGTGTGGCATCGTGACCTACTGGAGTAATTGAACGGCAAACCAGGTTATTTGCCCACCTACTTTTCCTGCTTATTAAATGGAAGATAAAGAGCTATTGCTTATGGTCTATTTGGAAAAAAAAATTACTTGTTTGTTCAGCACTTTGAAATAATAAATCAATATATGTTGCAAATGTGATGTGCCACCTACAGCCTCATTCAACAGAGAGCAGCATCGAAAAGSGAAAAGGTGCCTCTCCCTGGCTCCTACTGCTGCCCTCTGCAAAATGGGGTGATGGAGGTGATTCCCTGGTCTTAATTTGAGAACAAATGTGTCCAAGGGGGCTGATTCATCACCTTGGGCAAAGTGAGCAAAGCATAAATGGGACAAGAGGCAGACAGACATTATGGTTGTCTGGATCCCTTTGACTTCCGTAGAGATGACTACCCAGTTAGCAGTCAGGTGACAAAGAATTTGCTTTGGCACTCCAAAATCCTTTCCAGTTACATCAAGCTGATATTTTCAGACAAGGCTTTAAAAAGAAAATTATTATCTTTATGGACCTATTTCTAAGGGTTTTTTCCAATGTTGGCTTTTGGCTCCAAAGCTGAGGACTCCTGGTGAGGTTCATTTCTCTAGTTCACGTTGCTGGACTGAATAAGCTGGTGTATTCCCTGAAATGGCTTACAGAATCTTCCAGGGCTCCCCAGTTCAGTGGTTTTCTTGAACTTTTTCAGAAATACAGCATTTCTGACCTTTCAGCACGACACTACTCCCTGTTTCTAGTCGTCTGTTTTTCCTGCTCTCCAGGGATCTTCCAAGAGATGCTCTGGATCAGGGAAGGTTGTAGCATTGCAGCTGCTTCCAAGAGGCTGCAAAGAAAAGAGCTGAATAAGGTTCCCTGGATTTACTACTTTCCAGAACTGTTTAACTGTTCATACAACTGTACAATATTCTGTCAAAAAACTGGCAAATCCTAATATTTTAATGCATCAGTATTTTTTAATATAGTCACAAGAAGCTGTAGGTAGATTTCCATTTTCAAGATTAACTCTGTTCATCTGTGTTCTGCCTATGCCATAACCAGAGCACTACAATTCAAGGAGTTAAACCAGTCTTTAGAGTGAATCTTGAGCATACACTGGACTGTGCGATTTTGTAAAAAATATAATACTAAACGATGTTGATTTTTTTTTTTCTCTTTGGCTTGCAATAATGTAGCTGCATGGAGAGAGGGTGAYGGAGATGGAAATTCACTTACATTCAGTCCACCAGACCTTGTCCAAAATACATGGAGGACTGGTACAATACTGTAGTTATCTATAGCAGGGACAGAAAGAGGGAGAAAGAGTGTGATTTTTTTCCCCCTTGTAATTAACACTAGGCATTCTACTTAACATTGTGAGTTCAGTAAACGGAGTTTTATTTATAGTTGATTTTAGCTTTAACTTCTTTACTGCGTGACCTATACTAAGGGGGAACCAGAAACCCTCACTGCAAAATGGAAGGAACAAGGAGAGACTGGTTATGCAGGAACAGCTGCTTGTTTTCAGCAGCATCAGTTGAGAGTTTTTCACATTCTCCTTCTCCGCCTCTCCCCAAATGTTCAGCCTGCTGTGTGCAAGCTGGGTGTTTACAGTTCAGGACTATGGAGGAGGAGGAAATATTTTGCCTATTGTTCAGTGACGTCAATGGCTTCGCTCCCAGTCACTTGAGGGACGCTGGTGCTTAGCAAATGTCAGTACACTGCTGCTACTGCATGTGCCTTACAGTCTGCTCGCAGGAATTTAAGGTCTCTCCTTCAGGATAGATCCAGTTGGCAGACGAGGCGGGTGTGAAAGGCAAGGAGCAGCAGCCATGGAAAGCTCTGCTCTTCTGCTTTCTGCATGCGAAAGCCTTACATACTGGATGTACTTGCTTCTTGTTGTGACATTAATATAGCATATTTATTAGCCTAACATACACAATTCAGCTTAAAATGCCTTTTATTCTGCATCAACATCTTTCTTTTCATTTTCTTTTCCTCCTTATTAAGAGGAATTTTTGAACCTTGCTGTATATCCAGGACCTAAACTGCCCCCTCCCCCTCCCCCTCCCCCCCGCCAATAGCCAACAGTTTCAGAATTTATCAGGAACAATTGTTAACTCAAAATCTGACTATCTATGTTCAATGTTCTTCGGATGTGTTCTCACATCGATTTTGTTACCAGATATTGAAAACTGAATGRCAAATGTATTTTGCTGAAGATTTTTTAAGCTCAGGGYTGAATTGCTTTTTTTTTTTTTTTAAATTCATGTTTACTAACAGTGTGCTACAGTCAATGCTCCTAATGGGGCTGCAATTGGAAGCCATGCTTCAACCACTTTATTTTCATTGAAACATATTTGAAATWATTTCTGGCAAACTTTTCTGCCTATATTTGTAATTTAAAAAATCGATATCTGCAGCCCTTTTGCATGCAGGAAAATTGGGTTTTAGAAAACACAGAAATTGTTCCTTGGTGTCAGTGTTTTACGTTAAGTTTTTATACCTGAAATTGAAAAGCTTGGTTTTGAAGAAATTGTTCATTGTATGTGTGAACAGAGGTGATTCTGGATGGGACCAAACAATCAGCTTAGTAATTATCTTGATGTGAGACCCTGGATTTGTTTCCTATTAACGAAAAAAGCACCATGAAAGTTTCAAGAATTTTAAGACTTCATCAAAGCTTATAGTATAGTGTAGCACAATACTGATACTTTRTCTTAAAGGGAGAACAAAAATAGATGCTGTCATTTTGTCTGGAAAAATGGGAAAGCTAAGAGGGAACACCAGTAAACACAGAGTCTGGCATCAAGGTTACAGTGGAAAATAAAAAGGTGAGACAAACTACTGTCATCTCCTTTTAGGTCTTGACTCAGCCATGGATCATCATCCATAGCTGACAGATATACACAGAGTCACAAAAGAGATTCCTTAGGTAGCCTGGTTTTCTGTACTGAGAAATAACTTCAGATGATTTTAGGTGATATGTATTTAAATCTGCGTACTTTACTTTTTAAGTTGCTCATATGCTTGAATCATTCACTGATTAACAGATAAAGGACTTACTCCATAATAATTCCACACAGATTTTTCCTTGCAGATGACTGAGGAATGTATGAATGGCTTTTTTTTTTTTTTTTTTAAATACACTTTAAATAATAGGTGCAAGTATTTTCTGGAGAAAAACACATATATACCTGCTTTATTTTTTTGCTTGCAAAATCTAAATCACTACTTTTTAGCTTTTCTCATATCCCAGGTGTTTTAGTTTTCCTCCATTTATATATACTATGGTTTTAAAGCAGCAAAGAATTGCAAAATGAAACCCARCAGATAACTGTTGAGGTTTTGGTCTGTCAAGCCATCCAGACCAGAATCCTTCTTCAAGAGAAGGATAATAAAAAAATCAAATATGACTTTTTTTTTGATTTATCGTGCTGGGTTTGGTCAAGATGATAAATACCTGGCAAGATTCCCAAGTACTCTAAGAAATCTGTTTCAAATCAGTGTTGAATATTAGCTTCAACATCCAAATAGAGAGAAAGGAAAGCCTGCTGTAGTTTCATCGCTTTAATTTCAATCACTCTATCATCTTTCAAAATGAAAACAACTGTTAGAGGCAGGTTTGTCACCACCACATCTTTCAAAGAGCAAGATACCAAATCCAGTCTGTAGATTATTCCTGATGAAGGATGTTTGATATTCTTCTGCAAAAGATTGTCAATATATCTGTGAATCCTTCTTCAGCTTTTATATCAAAGGCCATAAATATTGAATTCTGCTTTATCTGTTAATTGAAGAATACCCTGGCACTTCAATGAAGAAGCYTTTTTTTATATCAAATCATAACAATTAACCCTTTTGTAGAGCAGAGGCTCACCTTTCTTATTTCTATATAGTCATTTTACCTCATGGATAGAAATAGGAGATKAAAAAGGTCTTCTGAATTTGAATCACAACTAAATTACTGTTGCCACAGTCCCCAGTAATGRTTTCCTGACTTTTCAAGAAGCTTCRGGAGCRGTTCATCACCTAAAAAAGAAAGAATGTAAAGATTATAAAATGTAATGTACAGCAGGAAATATAATACTTAGTTTTCTCTAGAAGGTTTTACATAGGTACACACATACACATAAATACCAAATTAGTGGAAAATGTACTATATCAAATTAATCTGAAATACTCTCATGATACATATCGTTATAATTATCCTATTCTTACAGACAGGGACTATAAGTCTCAAAACACTAAAGCCCAAAATATGCTTTGCATTTAGAAATCATTTCATAACAGAGATATTCAAAGGTACATCCCAAATTATTTCTATAAACAAGAAAGAGGTGAATGTTGAAATACTCTTTGCTCAGCTTTGTCTTTTAATACCCCACTAACATRTAGACAAAAAATATTTTTTGCCTTTCACAGTCTAGAGGAGTTTCAAATCAGGCTTACATTTTCTCCACTTGTCTTATAGGGTTTTTTCCTAACAGCATCAAATAGCTGTTTGCCARTTTTCCGCTGTAACGGGGAGATCTGTCATCACCCATAGGAAAACAATGAATTGTGTCTAGCCAGAAAATAAAGTGAGTACTTTCTTCACATAATAAACTAGTTCTTGACAGAGCCAGTTTTTCAAATAGACAATACAGAAAGAAGAATATGTCATGAATTCCGTTGTTGCAACATTCCCCTGTATACCAGGTATAAGAGTTTTTGAAAGCAGAATCTATTGCAAGTTTTCTGGAAAAAAAAAATTAAACTATTACATCACTTTCTGCTTCAGTGGGGATGGGTAGAGACAGAAATGAAGAGAGGGAGTTTCGTTTCCTMCCTCCTTCCCTCCCTCTTTCAGCTTCCTTCAACTTCTTCCCTTCTGCCTCCCCTCCCCTTCCAGCAAGACACTTGTCTAAAGCTACTCCTCTTTGTACTGTGGCTCCTTAATTTTAAAATCCTGCTAAACAATAAAGAAAATCTTCTTTAAATTAACATATAATGGCTAGGTCCATCAGTTGTTAGGRTGATATTCATACTGTTAGAAAAATCATTTTGGAGTGCACGAAATGTGTGCAATGTGGAAAATTTCATCTGCTGACAACACAATTAAGTTAGGTGGTTGCTCTGGTTCCTGTGATTGTAGCCTACATTTTGGAGAAAATCTGAGCACCATTYTATATCCTCTACAGTGTTATATCCACCTCTTGACCTTTTGTAATGGCTTGGGCTTTACTCTTCATACCTTTGGGAGCTGCTCGAGGGTAGTTGTTTCTGGGAAGAGTTTTTGTGAGCTCCACTACAGCACACGCAGTGATGGCTCACAAGCCAGACTGGCCCAGAAAGTAGAGGGCCATTCTCAGGTGGGCTCTTCTCTCCCCTGGGCTCTCAGTGAAGACAGGCTTTGCCTTTCGGGCAGAAAGGGTATTTTTACATAACGATTTTTTTCTGTAAGAGAGAAGTAGCTAAGGAATAAGCAGCTTACTGTTTTCATGAAAATCAAACTGAACTGAAATAAAAACACAGTGAACCCCTTCAAATAAAGGAGGAAAGTACAGTCCTTGTGGGGAGCAATAATGTCAATATTTAGCATGACATATGACTCCTAAATAAACATTAACATAGGATATTAACATTAGATATATTTATAATAGTGTCTCAGATCTACTGGGAGTCCCATATATTTTGCAGACTATTTCTCAATCACAACTGCAATGCAGTGGGTGGAACATTACAGTTTTCTGCATCCAAAAAAGTACACAGAATTTTTTTAGCACTGTGCTGTGTGCTAACCAAGTTAGCAATCAAATTGGAAGTTGGCAAGGAAATACAGAGGGGAGAGGGAAGAATACATGCTTTTTAATTTCTATATAATAAGATGTAGTTTCATTTCTCCTCTACAAGATAACGGCACGTCAGCATGATATGCAAGTCTCACATCAGCACATTAGCAAGGACATCACATAGCTGCATATTTGGAAAGAAAAGGGAAACAGATAAAAGGACACTGGAGGAGGGGAAATTCAGCATATTGYTAATCCATATTAAGGATTGGGAGAGTGGTGGGTGTTGGAAAGTACTTCCTCCCTTTTCCAGGACAGCATGGGAAATGGGATAAATACAATAGATGCAACACAGTGTTGAGAAACTTAATGCCTGCAGGGAATGGTGTCACTTGATACTTGGAGGCGTAGCTGGTCTAGAAGGGAGGGAGCAGGGAGGAATAAGACACAGTCCCACACTCAAGAGAGAAGCTGGTAAGGGTTTGGGTCTAGTGCTTGGCAAGAAGAGCTGCTCAGAGCTTAGCAACATGTGGGGCTCTCATTGCTCTGGTAGGGAAGTTTATCACAAGAAAGAATGTGATTCAGAAATTTCCACTAATATAGAAATGGATATTTGTGTTCAGGCTCAGTTTGGTTTAAATGATGAGCCCACTGTCAGTGTGATGAAAATTCAACTTTGGAGGGACTGTTACCCAGTTTTGTGACTGGTTGTGATGCTGCTCTGTCATTTGCAGCAATCAATGGCAGGCTGCAGTTCTGAGCCACTTGGAGATGCTGAAAACCCAAGGATCAGAACGAAGCCATGCTGAGGAGCAGAGATCCATACAATCCCAAAGTTGAGGCGCCTTTTTTTCACTCACTTCCAAGACTAAAGTGGTGGGGTCAGGATTGCAGTGGGACCTTTGAGACGGCTGTGCATCTATGCCAGATAGAGCATGGTAGCCTGGGCTGAACAGATCACTATTGGCCATCATTTAGCCTCTTTCCACAACAAAATAGATGATTTAAGCTCTCACAATAATAGGATCAACACTTTATGTCAGCCCCCTTACCTGCCATTCTAAGCTTAATTCAGCAATGATYCACGTGAGTGAGGAACTTTAAATGGCCAAGTGCTATGATCTCAATATACCCCCTGTAATTTACAGCCATTTTAAATTTCTTTTCCTTTGCAGAAGATTTTTATCAGTTTTCTGCTTCCTATAAATGTTTTCATAGCATTTACTACCATAGAAGTAGTACTACAGTACTACTTGCGTTACCGTAGTCTCCTGAAATTCCAGTGGCGGTTGGGATATGTGTAAATACAAAAAATCCCCGATGTAGYCTTTGCCCTGAGCAATTTAAATACGGAATCTTGTTGGGGATGAATTGTGTTTCCTCTTATTCTCCTCCAATCAAAATGTTTAATAGTGAGCAAAGGAGTAATCCTATACATACAACAGAATTCCTGTAGTGCATGACTCTCTTTTTCAGCTCCTTTGCTCCGGCAGTGGAATTACATTTCTTTTTCATTCCATGCTAAGAACAGGTAGGATTCTCTTGCCATATGTAATCAGATCAACACAGAAAAGCATTTTTTTTCTTTCTTCTGTATGAAAGCTCTTTTTCCTGAATGGTGAATGAACAAAATTCTTACRCTTAAAAACGCTTTTAATTTCTTTCCTATGCACAAGACAAGTTGTTTTATCTTGATAGCCTAACATGGGGATTGCCACAGGAATACTTTCTTCTGTTTCCTTTGGCAAGTGACTCTCTTGGAATACTGCCTTATTTTCCTATGGAAGGATGGCTAGGTGTGATTCACCCCCAAAACWGCAGTGCTGTAACAAAACACTATTTCATACAGGTACTTTTATGCAGGTTTTTTACATGGGAAGCCATGCTGGGATAAATAAGCCTGTCAGACTCACACAGAGGATCAGCATGGCTGTCACAGGGCAGAAAAGATTGTCGAACTATGTCAACATGAAGAGTTCATCAGTCCTGCTGCCCCCTAAATTGCCACATAATTAATATTCTCCCAGGGTTCTCTTCCTTTTCTGATGACCATTTAAGGCAGCACTGTCTGCTTAGCTAAGATATCTGCTGCTTACTTTTGTTGCCTTTAAYAAGGAGCATTGGGATCATTTTCTCTGGATAATTGAACTCTTATCTTACTGTATCCACTTGCAGTGAGAGTGTGAATGGCACAATTTTTCTATGATGTCTCCCATCAGTATTTGTGATTGAAGAAAGGAAAAGTATGAGACAGGGTACAGATGAAATTTCACAGACCTGTAATGAGTACAGGACAGCGTTGCCATTTCACCTCATTATTCTGGCTGCACAAAGAGGGTGAAAGATGCTGGCAGGTAATTGTCCATCCAAGTGYATCTGCACGCAGGAATTTCTTGCAATAAAATATATCCTTTGAAATTCTGACCAAATATAAACAAACTGAAGACAGGATGGGCATTATTTAACAAAGAATGAGAAGATGGGAGTAATGGATATTAAGGATGGAAGGAAACACAGGGAAGCAACTAGCTGCTCTGAGCTGGGGCTCAGCAAAGCAGCAAAATAGACTGGKTTTATGAGAAGCTTATTTTGCAGGTACATTCTTTTAGTTAAACTTAAAAGCAAGGAAGAAAGATGCACTGAAGAYGTGTCACACCTTAACAAACATTTGTGTGCTGTTAGTGGCAATGACATAACTGTTGGGCTGGAAATGTTGAGCTCTGTGTCCTCGTGAACCTGATGAACAGGTTTGGACAAACAGAGGCAAAACCTGAGAGTGAACCAGGGCCAAGGAACTTTGGCTGGGTGAATATAATCTCCCTCACTGAGTAAATGCTCAGAGACATCTAACAAATAAACTTAAGCAGGATGTTTGTAGATGGAATAAAACCAGCATTCTGTTAGTTCATTGTTTTCCAGTAAATACTTTGGTTTTTGTTTTAGAAATTAACACATATTCAAGCAATGCTGAGCAATAAGACTGTCAAATTGCCATGTTCTTCACCTCTTTCATAGTTCCCAAAACCAGAGGGAAAGATCACAACACAGCAGAAATGGTAGTTTAGTGCAGTGGACAGGTGCTGTGATCTAACCTTAAGCTTCCCAAAATTCCATTTCTGGTAGAGGTATAAGGCTGAAAAGAAGAGAGGTTCTTGTCACAACACTGGACAAAGTAGGCAGGAAAAGCTACATCTGTGTCAGATGAGCTGAATTAATGGGTTCTATTGCTGTTACATTGCAAAGAGGATGATGTACTTACAAATTATTTAAATGCCCATCCAAAATCCAACATGCAGATGGTATCCTGCAGCAGGGCTTGTTTCTGARAACACCTTGGATACCTGAAGAGCTTGATTTGACTCTGAATTCAACATAAATTGTCTTAGGATAATAAAAATACTTAAGGAGGTTGAATAAAATTAGGATTCCCTGCACTGCTTCAGCTGGATATGTTTTTCTGTATTTTTCMTTTTACTGGCGTGTAGATGGTAAGTAGACACCATTAATTTATTGACTTTCTCCAATCCTACAGGTGTACAGATTACATTTCCAAAGCTGTTTCCAAAATGATTTCTACATCTACACGCTAATAGTGATTTTAAGTTTTTCTGTGCATAGACTACAGCTGTAGCTTTATTATTTAYAGTGTATATTACAAATCTTTTTTGACAGCAAGAGGCTGAGGGAAGTACGACTGGACAACACTTTGCCTTGTTAGGCATATGCCAATTTGTTTGGTTGCTATGACAAATGATCCAAAGCCACAAGTGACGCTGAGCTCTCATAGGACAAATGATAGAGGGCAACRTAGAATAAAATAAGGTGTTCATTTCTCTTCAGTGTGTTTCCAAAGCAGCCTATCCTTACTTTGCCTGTTTTCTCCATCCTCTAAAGTTTCTTCATCTGACCACTGTGGAACAATATTGGAAAATGTCTAGTGTGTAATAAAGAATGAGCCAATATAAATTTTAGTTAAGGCATAAAACCAGGCATACTACCCTTTCCTCCCCACAGCCCGCTGCTTTTTCTTTCCAGTGCTGCTGGACGAAGAATTTTTTTTTTTTTTGTCTGAAACACTTTTTGGGCCATTCCCATTTCAATGTACTGAATGTATCTCTTCTAATAGTCAAGTGAGTCAACTTACACAGTTAACCATTTTCATAAGAAATTTTAGAAAGAGACTGAAGACCAACTTATATATTCCTAGTGTCAGTAAACACAAGTTTATTTTATTAATAGAAGCTAGAGAAAAAAAATCCAGTAGCTTCACTTTGAGAGGTGTCCCATAATTTTAAATGAAAGTAAATTGAGCAAAATTTGCTTGAAAGGTGTCAGGATTTTAACTGAAAGTAAATTGAGTGAAATTGTCTTTCCAGGAGGCAAATTTAAGAATGCAGAAAAAATCATTCACAGCGAGCAGACACTCATGTAATGTAAAGAGCATGGTGTTAAGGAAACAAACCAAAAAACCCAACAAGTCATCAGGTCTGCAGGGTTCAAGTAGCCCAAAAYTTGCAGATGGAGTTGGCAGTTGCTRCTCCTGAGGTAACTCAAGAGTGGRACATCACAGGGTGCGAGCTGCCAGGACCGGAGCGCTTTGGTAGCGACGTGTGTGGGAAGCCTGCACAGCCTGCCTGCAATGAAACTAACAACCAACATTGTTTGGCATTGCTCTCACCCACAAATTGAAAATATAGGCAATATTTATTCTAGTATAGTTTTTGGCATAGGCTGCACCTCTAACACTTTGAACAATTTAAGCAAGCCTGGGGATCTTATTGAGGGCAGTAAATTAGAACATTTCGTTTGTAGAAAAAGGATTTGCTGTACTCCACAGCAAAAGCCAAGCCAAAGTTGAACTATGTCCTTTATAAAACAAAATAAAATGTTTTTATAAGATAAACTATCTCCATCTAGAAAAGTTAAATAATGACCTTATTGACAGCAGCTGAACAAACTTGCCATAGAAAAATGTGTCATTTTCAACACATTTGGATTAAGGGTTTTTTACCCTGTTTTGCTTTATTTAAATATATTGCTATAACGTATACAGACCCTCACAGGCATTTGAAAAAACAAACATAAATCCTGGAAAGATTTTATAATKATTTCAAGCTTTTCACAAGTTCACTTTCAAAAAATCCTGAAGTACATATGAGCTTTTCTGTGTTTTTTCAATAATACATGTATGGAGGTACAGCCTATGTTTTAGACTGCAAAAATTAAAAAAAAAGATAATTTCATGACTGAAATGTTCTTGCAGTTTGGGTAGACATGGCCACTTGAAACTACTGACAACAAGCACKGCAAGCTACATAAATCCTCAGTGAAGCTTTTAAAACAAACAAGGAAATTAGGTTCAGCCTACTTCTGAATATAATTTACTGAGGCCCTTTGGCACTATTCCAGACATAGCTTTTTCTCCTCTAATTTTTTTTTCCAAGCAGTTGTCTCTCTTCTCTCTACTGTAATTTACATTAMCCCCATTCTTTGATGTGTTGATTTTTATGAAGCTTCTGTGAGATAAATACTTTCATAATCTCATTACAAGAAAACAGAAGCATTGTAGATCTTGGGTACTTGATGAGTTTTCACAATATATTTTGCAGTARATCAGTAAGTTCACTCAGCATCAACCAAATCCCAAATGGAGTGGGTCAAACATTGCCTCATTGAGGGTAAATTAATGAAATTAATGAATTAATGAATTAATTATGTTTTTTTCATAACCTTATTTGGTAGAAGCTACAATGATTTTACAGTAAAACAAAGCAATTTTTTTTTTAAAAAAGAGAGACAGAAAAGCACTAGTTGAAACTATAACTCAAACATAAATCAGCACTTTGCTAGTATAAATTGGTCAGCTATAAAGTTAAAATTCAGAGCAAAAGCTGGGCAAGCAGAGTCTTGAGTGGATCCCAAAGCAGATCAAATTGTCAGCATTTGTTCCTGGCAAGGAGGCCTTCTCAAGTGGAAGCAGACACCCAACGGAAGATGTAGTTTTTAATATTTTTATCCTGACCTGAGGCTGTGTTAAGCTTATGTTCCATGAAGGGAAAAATTAAGTAATATAAGAGAAGCTTTGTGATCCATTTTAGAAACAACTGTCCACAGAATTTAATTTCTATCTCTATCTCACCTTGCTCTAGGTGTTAATATAAATATTTCTAKTTTCTGCATTTGCTTTCTTAAACAYCTGGTGATAACCAGTGGCAGAAATTGGGGTGTGGGGGGAGTTGCTCCATGTAGAACCCAACTAAAGCCCTCATTTTCGGCAGATACTGCTTCCTCTTTTAAATTAATTTCAATCAGAAGAAGAAAATGGCAGTGTTTCTCACCAACAGCATGGGAATCAGGCTGAGCATTTAAAATGTATTTGGATTTTTTACACTGTATTTGATTTATTTGGTTGAAYGGCAACCTCACATAGGAAACCCAGCAGGACATCACATAGCACAAAACTGTGGTAGTTCCCTCAGAATGTGGTTTATACTACTGCCATTCAGCCACAGGGAAACCTAGGCAGAATGAGAAAAGGGAACTGGAGAAACAGCTAGAAGCAAATTAATTCCTGCTCTTAATTTGAATGTTTCAAACAAGCGTACCACAGAGAAAAAAAACAACTCAAACAAATTAATTTAGCTGGGTTTTTTTTTTTATATTTTCAAACATTTGTAAAAAATTGTTTGCCTCCATGTTGTTATAAYGATTAAACCTGTTAATTAAAAATATTTTTAAACTGCATAGTAMGGAGCAGCAGACAGTTGGAAACTGCTGGATTTGGTATCTATTATTAAACGGATGTGTTCTGAGATTTTGAATTGTTTGAATAATTTACTAYAAGTGGTTTATTTAGACAAGACAGCAGCAATTTGTAACAACTTGAAGTACTCAAGCCAGCCTGATGTGATGTAGCTTGAAGACCAGTGGCAGCTCAGCCATGGCCCTATGGCATGCACAGGCTAATTTATGTCGTTCTTAACTGGTTTTTTTTTTCTTTGCCATCTTCTGTGACAGTCCAGATTGTTTTAATGTTCTTGTTAGTTGTAATTCCTCACAAAATAATTTATGCAAATAAATTTCAGCTTTTAGATGGCTTTCTCTGTGCTCACTTACATGAAATACGGTGTCAGTCACCGAGTCACATTATTGTTTTTGTCCTCTGAGTCAGTACATGACATTGCTACAAGAAAGCTTTACTAAATAATGAATAATAAGACAAAATGCAACCAATGCTCATTTGTGTAAACTTTTGAATTAGTTYTGGGACTCACAATTCTTCTATGAATAAAATACTAAGCCTCTGAATAGTAYCACAGTATAAAAAAAAATAAATACTGAATAGCAACAAAGTATTCTATTTCAGTGGAATCTTGTCATGTTGAATGGTAAAATTCCCACTGATTTCTCTGAATTCAGGCTTTGGTGTTACTCATGCTATATTCACTAGGGCTTTTTTGTACCATTCTGCTGCTTCACTGGCATCATGATTCAGCGGATGTTTAACATTTGATGTTACAGCACTATCCTTGTTCCAGCCAGGACAGGGCAAATTTGTTGCAGTAACCAGAAGGGGCATGGCCAGGATGCAGAGGTTATTCCATAACACCTCACTTCATTGCTGGGGGTGGGCAAAAGAGAGTCTTTTCCAGCAAAAAGGGATTCTTGCTGGTTGAGAAAACATGGCAGAGGGAGCCATCTGATTTTATCTATTATGAGGCTGGGTTTTTTCCATGTGGATCCTTTTTTCTCTTTTACCCTCTCTCATTAATACTGTTGCTGCTACTGTTTTTATCTTGTTGTTGTTTCCAGTGATTTGTTCTTATCTCAACCTGTGATCTTTATCTTTGATAMCTCCAATTCTCCTCTCCAGCCACCCTCACAAGGGAAGGGAGAGGGGGAGCATACATGGAGAATACCTTTCCTAAACCAGGACCAGCACAATCACTTCAGCTGTAATATTTTTACTTGGAATGAAAATTAAATGCTGAATACTGTTTTTTTTCAAAAATTATATTTGCTAACAATTAATAGGACTGAATCCTCTAAAAAGCAACCTGAAGTTCTGGCTTTATGAGTTTGTTTGCTTTCTTAGTTGCCTTGTATTAACTCCAATAACAAAACATCAATGTAAAGAAAGATACAACCTGAGACTGTTTCAAAACAGCCCTGTGAGGAATGCTGAACTGCTTTGTTATACTTTATTGCAGACATGGGATTAACTCAGCTAAACATTAATTATCAGAGCTAGAAAAAATAGTCCCTTCTATYTGCAGCCCATTTGAGTTGTAAAATCACAGGCAAAAGTGAGAACCCTTTTTTAAACAATGTAAAATGAATTACCAAAGCACTAGGCCCTAACTAAAATTTAAGCTAAATCAAAATCCCAGGGATTTCCTACCAGCATTGAAAGGCCAAGGATGAAAAACTGTGCCCTCAACACCTGTGGCACTTTTCCCGACTTCTTTCAGATGATGTTTTTAGTCATATGGCTTAGTTTTAGGTAGTCCTGCATGAAATAGGGACTTGTACTCAATGAGCCTTATGGGTCCTTTCCAACTCAGGATATATTCTATGCTTCTATGACTTCAGATGTCTAAAYTGGCATTTTAGCTCCTCAACTCACTGTTAGATCTGCCCCTAATGTCTAATTTACAGCACAACAGTAGGTTCTCACCCTAAGATTGCAATATTCTTAGCATGCTGGCTTGACAATAGGTCAAAAAGACATAACTTCTRTAAGAAGATTGGGAAAAGAGAAAATAACTGAAAAAGTCCTTGRGCAGTTTGATTTCAGAATGACTTATTGATTATAGTCTAGTTAGCAAGAAGTTGACTCATTATTAGTGAAATTTAGTAACAGATAGGCAAGGAAGTTACAAAAGGCAATAAATAGTCTTAAAGAGTGTTTGGAAAGTGTTTAGAAAATCTCTGATGTTACAAATTAATTGCTTATTAATATAATTAGTTAATCCAAATTAWGTATTAAAATAATGATTTTAAATCMTGTTAGGAAYAAAAAGTTAAATACAGACAATATTTCATTTGCAAAGTTGTCTAAATGGATAAAAAATACTGCAGCAAGGCTTACTCACTGTCTAAAGTGCAGTTTGAGAGAAATAGACTGTCAAGTACATTAAATTCTGTCAAGTACACAAGAAATTAAAATCTTCTTAAGTCAGTTTGAAGCAGATCTACCAGATCMGTCTAGAACAAAGCAAGTCCTCTTCTCTCCAGTTCTGTAGACATCACTGAAGTGGGTCTGGCTCCTGCCAAGTCTGTGGTCAGAAATGACACTCGCAGCTTGAAGACTGCAGAATTCCTTAATATTTTTATCTTTTAGTTCTTTGTCCAGCCCATTTTTCTTAACTGYGCAATGAACTGGATATAGAGAGTGCTGGATATAGAGAGTAAAATAAATGAGGTTTATAATGACATCCAGCAGACACCTGCTTTKCTTTAAATGTAAGTTTCCTCCTCTCCTTTTATCTCGGAACCATTCCTCTTGTTGATGGGCTCTATGTCCTTCAATTGCCTTTATTAAATAATGCTTCCAAAGRGTTTGCACTCAGCCTTATTGTCTGCCCCAAGTCCTGTGTCTTTGCTGTCTCTGTCTATGGCCTGTAAATTCTTGTCGTAGCAGATCTCACAGTCCGCTCAATGTCTCAAAGGCTTCTGATTTCAGCAATATAAATCCAGGATAACCTCACCAACACTATGAGTAGTGTAAATTCTCACCCAAGAGCAGGTTAGCCTGATGCTCACAATGGTCAGGAAGAYTGATAGGACTGAAGAGATGCACCAGGTATTGTGCACCTTCCCATMTGATCCTGTTATGTGTGCTGCGAAATTCTGCTGGGATGCTGGCACTTGCATTCATCCTTTGCGTGTAAAAGTTACATGATTTCTTTCCAAAGGGTAAAGATGGGCTGTAGACACACCACACATGTTTTCTTGTTTGGAAATTTGATGGCTGTATATTTAATTTGACTAGTGGCATTGTATTACRGCAAACTTGGAAGGAGAGAAGAGCATTTACTTGGTTTTTAGCGCAAAAACATTCATTGACTTTGTCCGGTTATATCCTGWGTTAGCCTAAGTCTGCTTTTAGCTTTTTGTACTGAAGCACATGCTTTTCTGTCTGTCTCACCCAGAGCCCAATGATATCAGCWGAATTGTTCTGAGTTCACAGCAGCMTAACTGAGAACAGAAATTGCATCTGCACCCAGCTCATTCAGTTTTTCATTATAACAAACTCCAAGCTCATAAATAATCAMTCTTCTGMAAATCMTCACCACWCTGCTTATTGAAGTATTCAGARCTATGSTTAAAGCACAATTAGTAGGTAGAGYATTACTAACYTTAAATACWGCTGAATTAATTAARCTGTGTGGAGYTATACAGATACTTAAAATGAAGCACTGTTTAGGTAGCCCAGTGAATTGGAACTCTTGACTTGGCATGTGTGTTTACTTTAAGGAATTTTGAGAATTAATACCACTAAAGTTATTGCAAAATAAGATCCTCAACACTTTTGTGATTGGAGCATTGGATTTAGATACTTCATTGTATCTCTGACCCCAGTATCCAGCATGTGAAGTCAAGCTGAGTATTTTTAATAAGAGCCATTTCACTTCATCTATTGATAATTCTAGATATTCTGTTCATTTATTATTACTAGTGRCACACAAATCTGAAGTCATACTGCCCTCATTCATTTTCATATTAATTTCTGGTAATGATTATTAATTGTTAGTTATGATTCTTAACAGACATATTTCACATTTCTCTCTCTGCTCTTTGTGGCAAGTTGCTTTTTTCTTCTCTTAATTTTATTGTATTTTCTTCTTTGTACTAATGTATTTCTAATTACTCTTCCCCTCTATATTATCTCTCCTTGTAATATTCATTGTGGTTGAGTGTCCATTGTAAGAATTTTTTTGTCTTATCTTCTCTTGTACCAAACTCACTTTTGTCTTATTTATACTAATCTTATTTAATGACTCTTATCCATTTCAATCATCTTTATTCGACCATAAAAATTGCCCTACTGAGTCAAATCAATGATCCATCTATCCTAATACTCTAATGGCAGCTGGAGATGCAGCTTAGGGAGAACACACAAACCTGGTGGTTTTCAGTCACCCACTCCCCTTTCATTCCACCATTACTCCAGTTGTATTAGAGATATCAGAGGGCAGAAGTTTGCCTCTTCCTGACACTGTTTGCAGACCTGTTTTCCATGAATTTGTCTAATCCTTTATTGTATCTGCTCAAAACTACTGTCACCCAATTACGTGGCATCTTGTAGTAAAACTTATTTACTACTTGATATTGTAAGAAAAGCAGAAAGCATAATACATCTGTGATTTACTATTGGTCTCAATCTTGCCAATTTGATTAAATTCCCTGCTCCACTTTAACCAAGAGCTCAGAGGAACAAGTAATATTGTTTTTATTTATCCAGCAATTTATCCTGACAACTGAGATAAACAGAGATATCAAAAATGTTTGATTTCACAAAAGCAGAAAAATAGTGAATCTAAAGAGTGATTATGTGAGTATGAGATTCTAAATAATACCAGCATGAGTAGCCAAAGTACATTATTAAAAATAATAATTTTGCCTCGTTTCAAAACCTATTCCAGTGTGAAGCACTCAAACTTACAAGATTATTAAMAAGTAATTTTTGAAATAACTGGCATATGTTTATTCCTTCTCCAGCCCCTAAAAATAATCCCCAGCATTTAAACTCACATAAAGGATTCAAATAACAAATGGAATTTAAATTTCACAGCACACGAAAAGGAAAAGGGAAAAACTATTGTATATATGCATTTAACTTCACTTCTGCAGTCCTCCCAGTACAGATTCTGCCATTATGTGCTCATTTAATCTGGTATTGTGTCAAAATTAATCAGAATTTCATGTCAATACAGTCCTGCCCTCCCTTGATACTTCATCAATGTGGCTTTAATTACAAAGCCCAGCACTTAAACTTCATAAACCAGTTTTAGAGTCACTCTGTGATTCCACATGCAGTCCTAACCATTCCTGTTACATTTTGTTTGGTATATGTTGTAAACATAGTAGCAAATCATTTTTTTCATTTTTACTGCAAACTGACACTCAAAGCTTTTTGCCATACTGCCTTTTTATCAGGCTTGGAAAAGTATCCTTATAATTTTCAGTTACGGTGAATATCAAATCATTACTCCATGTTTTTTGACCACTGTTCTGAGCCCAGAATTGCATTAATTCAATAAAAGGTAGAGCGTTAAAGTCAAGCAAGCTACATTCAAAAAAAAAAAAAAAAAAAAAAAAAAAAAAAAA
>NW_026623632.1:109377-133111 GCF_030028575.1 Malurus melanocephalus
AATAGGCACTATAGACAGAGGGGAGTAGCATCAATTCTAGTATTGCAGAAATTTCTGTAGAGGAGTTTTCACAATACRTAACTGCTGTAACAAAAACGAACTTCAGAAATCATCCTCCAGTATTTGAAGTATTTTTTTTTTATTATTTGTTTTATTAAACAGCACTTCACAATAGATGATTCATGTATATTCTGGCAATTGGTCCTCAGAGTTAATAGGATGTTCCAGGATCTGAGCCCATCCAAAAAGGGACAGTTGTTTGGTAGATGTGGCTCAAGGGCCCACCTAAGATGAACAGTTCAAAGGAGTGGAGGGTTAGATAAATCTCTTCGTTGTCTTTGAAGCACCGTTATCATTAATGACGCTGTGAGAGAAGTCTGGAGACAATAAAAAACAAACTTTTCCAGTAAGTGCATTTTTGTCCAGTGTTACATCAGAGCTAAATGTTTGAATATTATATTTTCAGAATATGACTTYCATAGTAATTTCTGACTTCCAAGAAGAGCAGCCTCTGTCTTTCCTTCCATGAAGTGTTTACTAAGTGTTTGGAATGCGTGGACCATTACCATTTCCTAGAATACCCAGAGCATCTTCTGTTTCCAGTTTTAGAATAAAGAGGTAGGGACAGGAGCAGTGACTCAGWCCTGTGCTATGGCAGAAGAGGAAAAACACAAAGAAATTTTTAGGAAGATAACATTATTTTCACCAGCAAGGAAGGGAGTCTGAACCTTTTACATCMCAGCTCACTACTGATGGAACAGAAATGTTCAACCTTTTCATTACTSTTGTTGACAGTAATTTTCGGCTGTCTCTGTTGGTGTCCCAGCAGAGCAGGGAATAATCAGAAAAGGCTGGCCACAGGCTGCAAGAGGCCCTTGCAGACACCAGCCAAGAGGCTGTAGGACTTGTCTTGGAATGCTACAGAGCCTTAGCAGGGCAGGAAGAAAAATGAAGTCAGCATTACARGGAGTGAAAAGACTAGTTTGGGCAATAATTGGTCGGGCAGACTAATATCAGTCCTGAAGAAAAGTGAAAAAGCTGATAAAAAAATCAATTAAAAAAGGCTTATATAAATGATACTAATTTATATAAAATTGTGTAACATGTATAAAAATAGAATCTGGACAATRGAACTTGAAAAATTGTGTCTTTTAATTAGCTTTTAAGTTTAGCTCATAATGTTAATGCTGTTAACACAGTACACATAGGTTTCTGTGAAAAATCAAGACCTGAATAGAATTTTCTGCTAACAATTTAAGATGATACAAAATTAATATGTTACTTGTTAAGTGCACTAAAGCTGATGAATAGTCATTATAGCATGCTAAAATGGAGCCAGAACCCCCATCTTTTTAATTCACCAAGTAAAAAAAATTCTGATTCAAAAAATGAGCATGAGTTTAAAGAGCAGAAGGACCTTCTGTCAAAATCACCAAAGATATGTGGCCTGGAGATTCTGCTTTTGATTATTTGTCTGTAAGAGTACAACAGACACTGTGCCAGTTGAATGTATGTCAGAKGTATCCAAAACATACATGCAGCTCTGAAAAAGGGATGAAAAACATAATGACCACATTTTAGTTGCGCTTTAATTAATGCACAGAACGAGTGCTGCAAAATTGTTTGGTACAGTCCTAATGTTGCTCATCCCTCCGTTTTCCTGTTTCAGGGAAAGGAGACACTACAGYTAAGGTACCAGCTGAAGACATCTAATGAAAATATCTGAAAAGGCTTTGTCTCTTAGACCTTTTGAATTTCTCTGCAATAGTATTGCAGGCAAATGGATATATTGTATGTTTTCAAGAAGGAGTTATTAAATAAGTTAAAGAAACAGCACTGAAGTAAAAATATTTCCTCATAATGGTCCTTTACTGTCAGTGAGTTCAATCTACTCAAGTGATGTATTTTTCTCAAACCACAGYATAAACCGAAGGCAATTCTAAGAAGTACAGGCCAGACAAGAGCACATTTGGTTTTGCAATATTTGCAAATCATCCTTTTTCAGTAGAAGGAAAATTCTGCAACTGACTTTTAGAAGTAATACTAGTCCCTACAGAGAGTAGGAAATACAAAAATAAAATGAGTTTTAAGATATCTGTAATGCAAGGACATCAGTGCAGCTGATTTGGTATTACACTGTGAGATTGACTTGTATAGCCTAATATCCAAAAAGATTCATCCATTTCACAGCACAAAATGCAGCAAATAMTGTTATTTAGCCTGTGATGGTGACGAAGGCAAAGGTTAATCATGTTAACTCTAAACTGGGCTTTGGATGGTGCCTAGCTTTGCAGTAAGTCTGTGTTTGTAAAGCAATGAGATTGTTCTGGTACTCATGCTTGGCAGTTGCAATAACTTTAAGTRTCACATTATATGTTTCATTTTTCCTATATGTGCAGTTGATTCCAGTGGTCTGAATCTTCTTTACCATTCAGCTAAGCCAGACCCTTGTATTAACTCACTCTTTGACAAGAGCACATTTTGAAAGTTGGGCCTTACTTCTTTAGAAGAACTTACAAAAAGAGTAAAAAAAGAAAAAAAAATCTTCTTTTATTGTGTGTTGTTAAATGCTTCTCTCAAAAGAGCAATTTTCAGAGCACATTACATGAACCTTCCTATTGTACTTCCCATCTGTTTTCACATACTTTCTGTAACAAAATAGTAAAGAGTGCTGATATTTTAAAATACTCTTTACATGAGGTAAGAGTCTTGCAATGAATGGGGCTGTTCACATCTCAAACTATGGTTTCTTTTTTAATCTCTCCACATATTCAGAAATCAGTTGTGTTGGATACACTTGGATCACACTGGAAGTATTTAATTTGAAAGCCCAAGAGGTACAAACTAAGTCATTACCTTCCCTCCAGGAAGCAAAGTAGAGCTAACACAGAGCTCTGATGCCCAGTCAAGTTACATATATTGAGATTTCATCTGGTAGACTGGCAATACAGGAGTGCTCAGATGTAATCAGAGACTTTTACTCAAGTTATAATCTTCTATTAGTATTGCTGGTTCTTCTCCTTAATAAGCAAGGTTAATTTTCAGAAATTCAGGAATCACTTTGTTTCTCCATCAGGAAGCCTTAACATTACTGACAGGATTTATAGCACAGCTGCCAGACGGGCAGGAAGGTAAAACTAGGATGCATTTGCTGTTTATGTTGGAAAACCTTACCCGGAAGCATTGGCCCATAAAAAGGTGTGAAATTCATGTTGAAGATGTGGTGTTTCAAACTAACTACTGTTGTTCAGAAATATTTGTCAGAATACATTTGAAACTAATACAGAGCAGATGAAAAATGCTTCAAGAATAGAGTAGTACTGTACTGTAACTGAGAGTTTGTTGTCTTAAGCAGGGATGATTAGGCCATCAGCTTGCAACAAGTAGTTAATTTTTCAGTGAAAATCTTATTTTMAATATAAACATATAGCAAGTAAGTTTTGTTTAAATCTTAATCTGCCTGAAGTGATTTACGTAGCATAGAAAATCATATTAGAGCTAGCAGAATATATTTCAAAACAGCAATTAACGTAATATGTATTGCCAAAATATTATATCCTTTATCAACAACAATTTGTTTGCAGTACTAGATAATGGAAAAAAGGTATTTTGACTGTAAAAGAGTATAAGAACAAGATAGGCTTTTTGATAGATAAGGGGTTATCAAGCACTTGATGACCAAAAGTTTCTGGAATTTACACAGTTATTAAAAGAAGTGATAATGGTAGAATTTGGGTTTCCTCTGAGAAATAACAGCATCTAGCATTACAATACAATGAGAGCACAGGGAAAAGGTTTAGGGGAGAAATTGTATTATGCAGTCAGAAAGCAGCCTTATAATTTCTCCTACGAGACCACATGTCTGGTGTGTTGATATCTGAATAGAAAGGKTCAAAACAAGGAATTAAGCAAGATTAGCAGTAAATTCTTGCTGCACAAATTGCAACTTATGCTATACAAAAAAAATAGTAACATAAAAACCTGCGGAAATTTTGTTTTAAAAATAGTTTGTGGCAGATTAACAGATTAACATAATTTAAAGCTGCATTAAGCCATATGAAGCAGTCCAACAATTCCTTCTATGTGCACTTTTATACAGAATTTTATACTCCAGCTAGTCCCCAGGTTTCTCAGTATATGTGCTAAGTAATCTATATATGTTCCATTCAGTGAATTAACGTACCCATCACCTAGGTTAAAGCCAGAATTAAGAGTACCATCCCAGTTACATTGTGTTTTCCCACATATCTGAAAAAATAAAAATACACAAGCAAGGAAATCAAGTTTAATTGAAGATAATTGATTTTGTTTCATTTAATGTGAAAATAGCAGGTATAAGGAAAATCTTTTGATCAGAAACAGCTGTTCYACATTGGGCCAAAGTGCCATCCTTCTAAATTAGTTTTTTGAAATTGGGAGACACAAAATTCTCCATCACTTGAGCAGCAGCACACATTTTGCCCGGTCAAAATCTTTTTGTTAACAAAACCCCAGTACCTAGTAGTACATGTATCATATTCCTTCTAGTATCAAGTTGTTCACAACTTTAAACTAATATCTACCAACTTACCCAAGCCTTAAACTTACAAGCTTGTAAACCCCTCAACCCCAAACCACACSTGAAACTACTTCATTAAATTGCTGCCGTGCTTGTTACCTTCCAAAGTTCAGGCACCAAGCAGCTCTAAGAAGGTTACACATCCCCACCTGGATCTTGTGATTTGACAAAACAAATGTTAATAGTTTGTTCTGTAATCGCCTTTAATGAGTTTTCAATTTGCATCAGGTAATCTGATGTGCCTGCCATATAGAAACCRTGCAGGATGAAAGCTCACTTAAGCTCCTCTATAAGAAATTCAGAAGTAAAAATTTGCCTTTTTTTTTTCTTCTTTTTCTTTCTCCGCTGGCTTTATCTTCCTTGAGTACTCTTTGCAAAAAGTAATTTTTTTATTAAATAGATGTCTTTTACAAGTTGGTTTTCAAACTACTTTTGCTTGATCATCTCTCAGCTGACTCTTGATGTAGCTGCTCCCAGAAGTACACAGGCATGTGGTCTCTTCAACAAATTGTATGTTTGTCTAAAGCTTCTTATTAATATACAGTATTTAAACATTAGGTTTATACATGCTAACAGTTTGATGCATTAYCAGCAAGAGGAAGTTTTCCAGTACACTATGCCTATTTATAAAACATCCAAAAAATTTTGAAGTTAATTCTGATGGTGCGATGAACAGTTAAGAGGCTCTCGATATTTCAGTCTCTTCAGAGAATAATGCCTGACTCAAAAAACCATAAATTTATACAGTAGAGCACCTGAGTTTCAATAGAATTTCTGACTGCCCAGTGTTATTTTATCTGTGCAGATGGAATATTTTTCAGAAATGCTCTCCYAACCAGTGGCCAGCCAGGATGCATCATCTGACCTTGCGTCACAGCATAGCTGGGGATTAGTATGAGGCTGCTAACATTTCTCAACATCAAAAACTTGGTAGGAAGACAAGATTTCTTCCTTCTCTTGGCTGTTCTTTTGGTTTGTGATTTAGGTTTTTGATTTTTAAGAATGAAGTCTAGCTAGTTCCTCTTTCTTGGAACTTCTCCACTGTTACTTTTATAAAGAATAAGGATGGGCTATCCATTTTTTGAGGTCATTTGCCTTGCCAAATAAGCTATACTTTAATCCCTCTTGTGTGTAAGAAAAAAATCAGTTTTTCTCTGTCCAAAATTCTAACGATCTGTGGCGCAGAAAGTATGTGTAAATCCAAAGTATATCCAAACAWTGAGCCAGAATACCTGCAGGACTTTGGGACTTTTGGAATTTGGGAAAAGGAGCAGCACTAACACTCTCCCAATTTTATGTCCCACGTAAAGACTATTTAAATAATGCAAGGTTAGGAAATATTAACCCTGCTACAGTGAAGGCCAATGCTACAGTCACTACAAGGGGCATAAAGCACAAACGCAGTTTCTTACTCTGTGGTCTTCTCCATAGATAGTGAGCCTCTTCTTTTTTTTCAGAAAAGCATGTTACTAGGAATGTCAAGTTTTTTACTGTAAAAAAGGAAATAAATCCTTTTTCCAGAAATTATGGTCTGGGTATTTAACAGGGCAAAGAAGGGGAAAGAGYACTGYTATCAGCAGATGCTGYAGTGGCTGCGCTCAACAGAGAATTKACTCTGCTGGCCTGGTCAAAGCACAAGCACACTGTTAGCCTGGGGCCCCAATCCCAAACCAGAATCCTTACATGCTGACTGTAARGRTGGTTTCTCAGTCACAGAGCTACAYTTTAGCACTGTGCTCACGACTCACTAAGAMCTGCTGCACATCAAGACAASAGAAGTTTAGGAAGCACTTGTCCATCACTTSTCTCTGACCTATAGTATTTCTTTAGGAGAACACATCTAATACCTATTTGAGGATTCCAGATGAATGACAACCTTACGTGTGCCTAGTTGAAGATCTATTCCTTATCTAGATTAGAAAATTATTACAGATAATGGCTACATTTAATTTTCTCTCCAAATTGAACTGTAACCCAGTAGTTCATCTAGGAGGATAGGGCTTTTTGAGCCATAACTTTGAGATTGGAAATAATTCTTGTAGAATTATTCTAAAYTATTTTCTATTTATGAGCCTCTAACTTCCATTAAAGGCTGAAAGCCTTCAGGTAATGCAAAATAAAAAGRCAATCATAGAATGGTTCGGGTTAGAAAGGGCCTTAAAGAYCATCTATTYAYAACCCCTCTGCTGTGGGCAGTGCCACCTTCTGCTAGACCAGTTTGCTGAAAGCCCCTCAAAAATTTGTTCAGTTTTATCAGGTGGTCTAGAACCTGCTCATTGGTCCAAGAAGTTAAATGTGATCTCAGCATCTTTGGGTATAAATTAAAGTACTTTGTACAATAGATGATACTTCAATTACTAGAAATAATTTGAATTCCTATTCATCTGCTGGTGCTATTTGTGAAATTGTTAAAAATTGATAAATTTTCTTTTATTTTACTTGAAGTAGTTTTTCTGCAGTCTCCCCACAGATTCTAGACAGAATTTATACTGTATTTAGGAATAAGCCTTGTGCTCAGAATTCTTTTTGGGGGGGGCAGAAGGAGGGGCTGGTGGTGGTGTTGTTAATTTTCCCTTGTTTTGTGTTAGTAGCAGTATTTCACAGACAGGTGGACTTCTGATTTCAGTAATTCTTTGTTGAATCGTATCCAACATTATATAATACATTTATGAAATGCAGCACTTTGTGCCTGTGTGTGGCTAACAACGTAATTTCCTGAACAGAACTCACACATCTGTCTCACCCTGTCCCCTGTCTCAGATAAATCACCATTGCACTGTGCCTCTTTCCCGCTCTGTAAATCACAAAGACAAAAAGAGAGATAGTGTTTATGTACAAGCACCTCTGCATCGCTCTGAATAAAAGCAGTAGATAAAAGCTGGGTACAACGTGTGTTGGGGAAAAAAACATCGACACATAAAAACAGGGACCTAAAACAGTATTATGACATCCAAAACACTGCAGAGCATCTAAAATTTAAGTATTATGTGCAAACATTCATGAGTTCCTAGCTGAAATGGCTTTCTTTCTATAACAAAGTTGCAACCGGCACTTTTGACTTAGGAATCCATCCTTGTAGCTCTCTCTCAGATATTCTAGCTGTTTTTCACTAGGAGCTTTGCTGATTTAATCAAAATGGATTAAGTAGTTCTCATTGTAAAGATCAGCTCGGTTCAGCATCTGATAAATCTAATTTCTACATAAGAGCATGTCTCATCGTTGTGAGCYATAACCTGATGAATTACAGGCTTACTAGATGGCTTAGACTGTGAGATAAAGAAAGGAAAATTTTTCCTCATGATTTTCCTTAGAGACAGGGTAAAATCACAAGGTTTGCAGCTGTATTCTGCAAGCTATGTTCGGAGTGGCTAATTACAAGGCAGGATTCTTCTGGCACTGTGGGGATATTCACAAATGCAACTTTAAATTAAAAACACTTGTATAAAAAACTCTAGTGGTGATGCAAGGGTGATTGCTGCATGTTGGGGCAGCTGGTGCTTTAGATAGAAATGGAAGGATTTATTCTCTTAGCCTTGAGGGGAGTGGGTGGGATTTTTTCCCCCCCAGGGCTTTTTTTCAGTTTTACTGAGTGTTTGGCTTAGTTACGCATTTTAACTATTGGCTAGCACTTAAGCAATGCCAGTCTGCCCTGCCTGGCGAGCGATRTGCTCAGGATTGTGTTATAAGCAAAGGCAGCAAGCTTTTTGCTGCTACATTAGAAAAAAAAAGTGATATAAATTCTCAGCTATGGACTTCCTGCTTCGTTGAAAATGACTGCTTAGGATACTCATAAAAAGGAGGTTTCTTTCTCTGATATATCAGTAACTGTTATGATGGCTGTCTCAGGTATAAGGTTTAGAAGATCACCCTGTGCTCTCTGCTTTGCTCACCTGTGCAAGGGAGGAATTGGTTTTGCACAGGTGCAGTTATTAAATCTAATCAGATGCATCAAAAAGAAACAACAAAAAGAAAATTTGTGTTTATGTGGTTTGTTGATTGATCTGCTTGAAGTTGTGTTCCTGATGTGTAATATGTACTGTTGGGAAAAAAAGGTACCTGATTCAGGTACAAATCACATTGAAAAAAAAGTCTATTTCTAGTTAGACTGAAAATCTTATCTTTAGTGTAGTACTTAGTAAAAAACTATGTAGTTTAGAATATTTATTAATCTGCAGGTCCATCTCAGAAATTTATCACATTTCTTGGACAAAAACAGGTGATCTAATCAATGGTGGGGGAGGGAAAGAAAAAAAAAAAAACAACAAAACAACCAGCCAAAAAAATCAAGACAAGAAACCAAAGAAAAATCAAAAATTGTCTGTACTCCTCTTCTTCCTTGGTCTATAGTCTGCCAAGTGTGAATCATGGTACCCATGAAGTTGAGTGCATTGCCGTTTGAAATTAAGCTGCTGTTCCGGCAAACCAAGCACTAGCTTGGTACTGACAAACTTCTGCTAAGCATTCACATAWCAATTTAAAACTGGAAAGTCTTTCAACATATAACAGCACAGAAGGTGTAATATGAGCGTTTGATATGAGCTCTGCAGTCACACACAGAAAAGGGAGCAAGAAAGGACACCACTCCTCTATCTGTGTTTCTTCCCTTACAAAACATGTTTGGCATCTGCATCTTGCAGTTTCCCCTGGCAACTCTCTACTATCACAGAATAGAATGTCCCAAGGCTACACTCCATTACACTGCACCATCTTTTCCTTTTTTTTCTTGCTCCACAAGCTTTAATGAAGCCCATCAAATTCACACAAGTGCCCTATTTACTGTACAGAGATTACGTCAAAAGAAACGATGTTGGCTTCCTATTAATGCTTGAAGATTGGCAAACGATCACAAAAGTCGATTGCTGTTCAGTTTGCTGAGTGATGGCATGTATTGCTGCCTTGCCTAATTACAGCAAATCGGATGTTTCCTGCGGTGGAAAACAATACTAACAAATTGCTAATGCTGTGTTTTTTAAKGGGAATAGTATATCTCGAGAATCAACTGAAGCAGAGTATTTGGAATTCTGTAGATGTTTTATTATCAGTTTATTTTAATGTGTATTTATGGATAGGTAAACTAGAATTCAGGAGCTATATTAAATCTTTAAAATGTACATGACTGATCAACACCACGGTAGTAGCTTTTCTTAACTGGTTCRGAGCTGAACTGTATTCAGAGCCAAATTTGTACTTTTGGGTGTTTTTCAGAAGCTTTTTGCCAAAAATCTTCTGTCAAGTTGCAAGTGTRAAGGAACATGTGGTAAGCAGTGCARTGAGCATTARCTTGCAGAATAATTTRCAAATCATTTTCAGRGACCACAGTGATTAAAGRAATTGCCATYGCCACAAGAAAAAGAACAGGAATTTACCGCTATCTAAGATTTTWAGTTCTCACATTCAAGGCAGTATGGATACAGCTGGCTTTGTGTGTATGCATATTCTCTCTATTTTCCAGTCAATAGTTCCCCAGGACATGTTTTTACACTGAGGGATTATTAGGAMATCCTGATAACTCCTACACACAGTCTTTTCCCAACTTCTGCATGTAATTCCAGTGTCTGTAGCTTTACAGCTAACAAAACCAGTTGGTGTGACAGCCTCGGCTCTTTGTAAAGGATGACACTGATTTCCTTCACTTTTCTCTTAACTAAGAGGGAGRTGGGATAAATCAATCAAATCTTTGCAGATTAATATTAAAGAAAACAATTGTTGTTTAAGCCTGAGGAAGTATSTCCTGACAAAATTTTAACTAGGAARCTTAATGCTTTTTATTTTGTTGAGAGTGAGCTGAATTGAGTAAGTGAAATAAAAATCATGTTTGTCACCTCATGCTTGAGGAAATTGCCTGTTAAATCATGACATTGCCCACACATCTCTGATTTTGCTCTTGCMGCTCAGAAAGGAAGGAAAGGAAGAATTCCATGAAGAAAGCTTCAAGGAAGTCTCTTTAAGACATTTGCCAGCAGCAAGTCATTGGTCCATCTGAATGTAGTGAACACTGCTTTCAGGATTTATCAAAACATTTATCTAGTCCTGTTGGAGATTTCTGGGCAGATGCCTCCCCCGGCCTCTCTGGAAATTTCCAGCTGGATGCAGTAGCACATGGGCTGAGGAGACACTCAGTAKCCTGGGTTCAGCWCTGTGCTGAGCTCCTGTTGTGCTCTGCTGATCAGGAACTCTTGGGGAGCTGGAGGAGGAGAGAGACCTTCAGCCTTGATTAGAAGAAATGGAATAGGATTCTCTCTGAGCCTAGGGGAAAGATCAAGTAATGTTTTGTTGGAGCATGTAAAAGAAGACCCCTCTACCTGCTGAACACCTTCATTTATAGCCAGACTGATGCAAAGTCCCTGGAAGGACAGGGAGATGTTCATATTCATTCAGAGGAATTTGTAGTAACAAAATCAGATCTCTTCAGTTTGTTTTGTTCCCATCAGTTTCCTTTTTTGTCATCTTGCTCATGATCAAGTTCCATGTGTTTGAATTCAAACATCTGTGCTTTACTCTAAAAGCAAATTACCATGATTCTCTGMAAATTTCATACATAAATAATTTCAGTGCTACCGAAATGGAAAAATTCTGAAACATCTTCCTGGCTGCTCTTGTTTAAGGCAGTTGTGACGTAAATGAGACAGACTTGCTGTCTTTTCACTCTGTCTCACATTTCCTTCCTTTGCACTCCCCATTAACATTTTCTCCCACCTCTTTCCCTGCACTCTGTCCAGAGAAGTCAGTATCTCACATCCTGTTCTCTCAACRTTGTTCATTTGCATGACCTTTACTACTCTTGATTACTATAATGAGTGTTTTTTAGTAATTATCATCATCCTGTTCTTTTTTTTTCCACAGCAATACCCACTTTAATACGTTTCAGATTTATAAAACACATGTTATATTAGCACAAAATTAAATACCACCTCTCTTTCCCTGTGATGCTTATACACAACTACTAAAAAGTTGCTTTCTGCAGTGGTCCTGAATAAATTTACAGCTGGCCTTATGAAAGTGTGTCAGCTTTCATATCAGTGAACTAAGGATATCAGCCAAAGCTGATTGTGTCTTGCCATCAAAGTAGCTCACACTCRCATTGATGTGATGTGTGAGGAATTTTTCTGGGCCTTGCACACTTTCATGAGCAACTCTGCTTCACTTAATAGGTATTGTTAGTAAAATCTTCAACAGCAAAAAAATTAATAGTGTTGAATGTGGAWGCCTGTTACACTTTCCAACACTTTTTAACTCATGATGGTCAAAGAAATCCTGGTCTTCTCAGACCACGTTGCAGTAAGAAAATGCAGCACAGAAGTGCAAGAAGAAATTTCTTCTTGCTACTGATGCTTTGTGCGTCATGAACCAGGATTTTACAGTGATAGGTGCTCTACAAACACAAGCAAAATATGTGACCCACTTTTTGAGAGAGCAAACAGTTTCATGTTGTTGGTGGTAGTGCTAGTGGGATATACTTTTTGATTTTAAACTATTTAAACTACAGTATTTTAGTACAGTATAGACAAAAATAATTATCACAATCACAGCCATTTGCTRTTAATACTGAGTGTAGTTACTGCTGGCTCCAACTTTCTTTCTGGAATGCAAAGTGAATGTGAGTTTACAGCAATGTGAATGCATTGTCTGCAAGAACTTMAAATGAGCCACCAATTCCCAGCTGAATCCTGCCTCTGGGGAGCACAATGGCTTCTGATGAGCTGCATCTTGTGCCTCCAYTCAGAAAAACAGCCAGGGACTATCTAGGTCCCTGGTGCTGCTCAGCTCTGTCGTGCTGTTCAGTTTTTAGTGGCTTTATTACTAGAGTAATAAAAGTTTTTAGTGGCTACTTACCAGAGCAAGGCATGAAGTCCCACTTCAAGGGTTTCATGCAGATCTTGTCCTACCTGTGGACATTCCTGTGATCTCATGTCTAAGGCGGCTCATTCAGCAGCAGCACAAATGATGAGCAAAGCCTGAATCTGCCTGATTAACATGGCCTAGCACACACCACRGCATTCCTTTTCCAAACTTGTGGGGAAACTTATAAATTCCTCTAGATCTGTAGTCAGGGGGAACCAGAAAATGTTGTTTCTGTTTGAGAGGAAGACAGCAAACACTGTGTTTGGCAAATTTCTGATTTGGAAATCTTGCCTTTTGGTTCTTCAGAGATCTTCAGAAACTATTTGTATTTCAGCTAGTGGAGGATAGCTCTTTTCAGATCCACACAGGGACCAGAGAGACCTGACTGCCCACTTTTTCCATGATACTTTGCTTTTTCTCCTATAATTCCTTTCTACTCAAACTCATTTCCCACGGAGCTCTGGATGTGAAGGTAGAAACGCAGAGTGGCGCAGACAAGTGTGATCAGCAGGTTCCTATAGGCTTGGGAGGTGTCCCATCATTTGTTCTGCAGTGTGTGGGAGGCCTGGGAAAGCAGCACAGCATTCAAGGAGAGAACCAAGCAGTGCCATGAATTGATGCATCCGGTAGGAGTGGGAGAAAAGCCAAGTGATGAGCCAACAAGGTGGGATCTTCCTGTGGTTGTGTAATGGACAAATTCAAGTCCTAGGCAGAACCCAACCCRAGCCAGATTTTGTTTTCTCTGCTTAATGCTTGCTCTTATTTCTCCTCTCCTTTGTCCATTTACTACAAAAGCTTTTATCCTCCTACAGCAGCAAGTATGCAAGGGTTTGTACACAGTGGAAATAAAAGGTTCAAGTGCAGTACATGAGCATGAGCTCTGATAGAGGGATGGCAGCACACCCTGGATGAGCCCTTTTGTTCCTGTGACTGTTCAGTGGGGTAGAGATGAGCGGCAYGCAACAAACCCCAAATCCAGTGTTGTTTCCTGGACACGTGCTCATTATTTACAGTGCTGTATCAAAGTTCATCCAGGCAAATCTCTTGGGTTTTTTGTGTTTGGGCAGAAGGTGTTTTCTCAGGAGATTGCAGTTCTTCCACAGCCAATTACAGTGGAAAGTCTTTYTCACAACTTTACAGTCCAAACAAATAATAAACAAAACACAAACCTATCTGGTTTTGCTTCGCATTGTGAGTAAAATGTAAGTCCCTGAGTCCAAATTCCTATTTTTTTCTACCAACCAAATCTTCATCTGTCTTCTCTAATGTCAGTGTTTCATCCAGTGCAATTTCTATTCCTTAATATTAGTTCAGATAATAATTGTAATTGTTTGTTGCCTCTGTCTATGTTTGTGTGGTTAAGTGTGTGACGCAAGTGTGTCTAAGCAAGACAGCAGAGAAAGCAAGATTCAGATAAAGACATTCTTCTACAAGAATAAAAACCTCTTTTGTTAAAGAATTGCTCCCTCATTTGATGTCAAATGTTTTTAAAGAGAGTGRTTTTGAAAAAATTATCTTTAGACCTGTGCTAACTCTGCAAGAAATTATCCCTCTGTCCTCTGACCTTGAAATTCCAGAAATGGCATGGTGACTTAAAGAAAGTCACAAAGCTCACAAAGTCTCCTTGTGAAAGGAGAGTTTCAAAAAAGCAATGTTTCCACAGGGTGACTARCCAATGTAAAAGGGAATAGCTTCTTTCATCCACACTTAAAATATTGGCCTTTCTTTGGAATACATAAAGATCATTTGAACTTTATAAATGTAAATACTGAGATTTTGTAGAAGAGTAAGAAATACCTGGTTGCATGTGTTTGTGTGTCTGTCAATATACACAGCTGCAGCCCAAAGAGGGTTTTGTGTGTAGGCAGGGAAGTCTAAATTGGGTTTTCACAAATAAAAATAATTTTTCGTGCTAAGACATCAACCAGATTGATTAGACCAACRTGTGTCTCACAGTCCTGATCAGACAGTTGGTATCTCAGTTTGTGAGAGTGCTCTGCAATGCTGCTGCTGTTTTCACAAGGCATTGGCTGTTAAACCTCTGCAGATCCTCAATGGGTAGCTRAGTTAATCATCTCTGAGCATCATTGAGCTCATCTTCTTCTGTGTCAGTGCAGGCCCATGTTTGCRTTTGTCCTTAACCTGGGTTGTGTTTAGTCTGTTTATGTATCTCACGGATRTGACATTTTGCCTTCAGGATTAAAAGCTAAGCACATTGGAAACGCTTAGGACCAGGTAAAAATGTGTTTCTCTTCTCACCATTCTTGTTGCTGCTGATGATATTTTCTCTCTCGTCTTCTCATTTTTGTTCTTCAGTAGGTTCCCTTTATGTCGTGTTTGTCCTTATTAGAYGCTGATTTGTTTCATGGTACTTAATGATTTTAGTCATCCCAGGAAAATATCTTAGAGGGCAATTGCACTCCAATGTGAGTATCTGGGCTTCTTTAAGGATTACAGCTCCAATTCCTAGTATTTTGATTCTGTCTTATYTCTTTACTACACAATAACCTGGAGTCTCAAGTAAGAACCAAACTGTAGATGCACACAATATGTAGTCTTACCTGACAACTGCATAGAACAGAAATTAATTTTAATAGTCTTTATTTAAATATTTATTGAGTCCTAGAGATGGATTAAATCCCTGGCTGGACTTGACCTTGATTCCTAATAGTTACTGCTGGTTAATAGTTATAAAAACATATTTCCATGTGTTTAGCAGACCTTGTGACTCTGAAAATGACATTCAGACAGAAGAATCATAAAAGACTGCTATGTTTTATGTACTTTGGCATTGCAAGCATATGGGAATGGGATTACATACCTCAGAGTGCAAAGCAGGGATTGCAAGTGCCTGGTTTAGAATCTAGAGAGCTTTCAGGGAAAGAGTCTTCCTCATGAAAAAAAATGCATGTGCAGGAGGAGGGTGGGTCAGACGCACAGGGAACAGTAATTGAAGTCCTCTTTGATGGCTTTAAAMAGTCAGCTTAAATTGCTCCAAAGGAGAAACCTGGACTCCAGAATCCAGGGGACCTTGGCAGTTATGTCCTACCTTTGGTGTGATCAAGTGGCTCAATGACAGAACAACTTTACAATTACTGTTGTATAAATACAGGCCTCYGATGCAAGAAAACAGAAATATTCATATATTCAGATCAGTGTGTTATGGTTGTAATTGTTATTCTCCCCCATCTGGGACCACATTTTTGTCCTCAAAAGTTTATCCTGAATGCTTAATGAGTCCCTCAAAAAGTAAATCTATAATTTCTTACATTCAGTGTCACTGGACTTTACTTTTCAATGTCCTGGAAGAATTACCCACTGATAACATTTTACATTCAAAAAATTGTAAAAGATGGATCCTAAAATTTTCTGAAAAGGAACCRTCTTCCAAATCATCACATTTGTTTGCAAGCCCGGAATATATGTATGAATAGAATAGCAAAAAATATTGTTTTATGACCACAACCATATCCTTCTTCTTCTGTGGAAGTTGCATTTTGGCTTGGGGAGGGCACCAGCCAGGGTACTGTACACTTCCTCTTCTTTCACTCTTTCTGATAAGCATGTAAACCAGAACAGTAATTTGTGCTCAGTTCTTTCTATTAAAACTGAAACTCATCAAGACATTRGCACAAAATTGTGGACTACACAGAATGTTTGAAGAGCATTTAATGCTTGYAGACTGTGTGGGAATCCCAAAACACAGGGATGCACACTGTGGAATGAGGTGAGGGGGAAGAAAATAGGTGGACAGATGTAAACCTGGCCAAATCATCACTCATGTGCAAGTAGGACCTGCTGAGCAAAACCAAATTATTATCATTTGTAAATCTCAATATACTTTYCATCCTCAAGGCCTATATCTGCTGGATCACACTGCTATGTTTCAATTCAATGAGATTAGAAAGTTAATCATTATAAGCTTGGTGTCAAAGCTAAAATTCTCTTTGMTAGATTAAATTCTCTTTTTTAGAAGATGTTGGCCTCTGGTTCAGTTCAAGTAATGCTTATTTCACAGAAAATAAAATGGAAAAAAAGAAAAAAAAATCTAAAAAATGTAATAAAATGCTTAAGTAGTAAAATTAACTGAAAGTTGTAAAAATAATCCTCCTGCACCTAAAATTTTATAGGTATCAGGAAAAAAAAAAAAAAACAGAAAAAGCAAGAGTGAAGCTCTTTGTAGTTCATGTATGTTGAAATGAAAACCTAGGAATTGCATACCATACCCCTTAGTAGTTTTTATGAAAGCACCTCCTGTGTGTTTATCTGTCTAAAATAGTGATGCAATACAAATTCTTAAGTATKAAAATGAGGCTTTGAATTGGAACCTACCATATGATTATTTTTCCTTTTTTTTTTTTATTTAATGACCATAGAGTATAACATTCTCAATCGAACAAACGAGGATTTTTGCTTATTGCAGTACTTTCTTACTTCTCCAATTTCGCTGTTTGATAAACTAATGTTTCTAGCYCTGCTTTTAACCCTTTGATGCAGAATTGCATCTGTTTTGTTTTTCTGTTGTTTCAAATTTCTTTATGGCACATCGAAACACCAAGAGCCTTATGAAAATAATCCACTGGCTGAAAAGGAGATAAACAAAAAAAAATTGCTTGCCTAAATTAGGACTAGATTAATTTGGAGAAATATCAGTGATAGTAGTATTAAAAAGATAAAGTTTTGGATTTATTGATATTGATGCTCTTTATGACTTCAAATTTTCTTTGAACATGTTTGGTTTTTAGGGAGAATTCGTGCCACCACCTATGAGTGACAGAGTGAAGACAAAGGTAGTCAGCAATGGCCAAAACAGAAGCTTTTTCTCTTTCAGGTACGGATAGAAATTTTTCATCTTTTTGTTTTCAATTTTCCTGGATTTGAAATTGAATGTCAAATATTAGAAGCAAAACAAAATGTTTTTGCATATGGTCTGATCACTAAAGCAAATATGAGTCATTGACAGTGATGTTTTCTCACCCTTCTGTTTCAATGTCTGGGACTTGTGTGTCAGCTCCTGCGTCCCATGTGATGAAGTCCTTTGTGCCTGTGYACAGCATTTGTGGCAGCTGTACAAATGACACCTTTTCTGGGATGGCTTTACACCAGCTTTGGGGGCTTTACCACTGCTCTCTGGCCAGGAAACCTGACTCTGAGGGCAGCCTATGCTGCTGTTCTTTTCACTATGATCCAACTGACACCCTTTGAAWGTCATTGAAACACTGCAAAACAGAAAACAGTCTATGACTGGACCCAAAATAAGTTAATAATATTCATGTATGTAGATTTTTTTTTATTAATTCAAGGGTCATATCTGCTGAAAATCAAGGTCCACACAATATTCTAGGTCACTGCATCAAGGTAATGGACATTTGAAAAATCTCTTCCTGATGCTTTGATCATCCTATATAATGTTGAGCTCATCCAGTTCTATTTATGTGAACTACCTAACCCATAGATGAGAAATTATTTCTATTCTCTTGATTTTAAAAAAAATGGTATTAGGGATATTTCTCATCTCTAAAATCTAAATCACTCTATGCATAAGTGTATAGAAGAGGACATGCTTTATAAAACTCTACTCATATTACAATACTCYAAATGTTCTTAGGTTAAACCCTCCCAGTCAAAATTCTGGAACTTTTTTCCTTTTCTATATATTTTAGTATACTGAACAATATAAATTTTAGAGAAGTAATGTGATATGTTAAGTTTTTATAGGCCACAGAGGTAGCTTTCTATCTAATTACTTCCTCCCTAGCCTTGAAAGAAAAAAATRTTGCCAGAGATACGCAGACAGTTCATATCTAATTCACCTACTGTTACTTAGGGACTTTGATGCCTATTCTGCAAATTTCCTACTTTCTTCAGTACTCCACCTGCCTAAATTCTGAGGGTGCCAATGCATGGGCACCTAAAGCTCTCCATGTGCCTAGACTTGGTTTACTTCCCCATAAAAGGGGGGTTTACTTCCCCAAGAAAGGCTGTTCACAATTCCACAGTGCTGACTGTTTGCCCAAATGCCTTTGTCTTCTCCATTGCCAGGGAAATGTCTAAAGTCAGCACAAATGCCCTGGAAATCCGCTCAGAAAGCTGGGCTCAGATCACAACTGTTGTCCACTACTCCTTTCTCAACTGTATTTGAGATGGAAAACTSTTATGAGAGAGGGACCTTTCTCCTATACATATATACTTGGCTTTTCAGTGTCCAAGAAGAAAGAGAAAGCTAAAAAGAACAGAATAACATAAAGAAAGACTTTTTTTTTTTAGACTCAGCAGCTCATGGGAAGAAGATTGGTAGCTCTGATATGGCATAGGGGACAGTTAGAGTGATACTSTTTGCCAGAAACAGCTGAATTTGTAGTTCATTTTGGAAAAGATGTCTGATAACAGGTAGGTAGCATCAAGGCTGGAAAGCCAGACAGAATATCACATGAGTAAGTTTGAGAAAGTTGGAGAGCATTCCYTTTTGGTACACACCTTTCTTGGAAGCATTATAACCTCATTATGACAGCACTTGGAAGCCCAGAAGCCCAAACCATGTACCAGCACAGTMAAATAAATGAGGGCTGCAGTCATGGCAGCAATCTGTGCCCTCCTTTGGGGACCACCTCACTCTGAACAACACCATGCACTTATTCACCTCCTCTGAGTCCATGGCCCTGGGCTGTCTCCAGCCATCCCAAACCTCAGCTGATATCAGCTGACAGCAGCTTCTGACAGTTCACACAGGCTCTCTGTAAACACACKAAAAACATCAAAGCACAGATCTCAGGAGAAGAGCAGAACTGTAGGGGAGTCTGTTCCACAAATTGTGCACTGAGGATGCTTCCAGCAGTTCATTGCATCTATAACAAGACTAATCTGAAGGCATTGCTTTGTAAATAAACAGGCACAGAACGTTCACATCTAGGCACTACAAGCATTTCACATAACTCAGCCCAGAGAAMTTTGTCTCTAGAAGTTTCCTGAAGCAATTACAATGTGACATGAACTCGCCCTCATGAGTAGTGTACCTGTATTTATAGGGTGGAATAAGCATAAACTTCCTTGAATCTTTACTTTGACTGGGGATATCGAGCCTTTCCTTCCTTTCTTTTCATGAATGTGAGTGACTGCAACTTTGCAYTACTTGTCCACCTTTATTCTCCCCTGACAAAGTACAGACCTTTCATCACAGAGTTTTCAGCATCCTCAGATTTACATGGTTATGCCCTAAAGAAAAGGAAAAATAGTTTGGGGAGTCACAGTAACATCTGCTACCTTGCTCTTCAGAGCAATTTTGTGGGCAGCAGAGGAAAGTGGAAAGAGAGTCAGGGCATGAACTCATTCCTCAGTGGTGGCAGCTTGAAAATGATGCCTCATTTTCCACTCCTTATTCCCACCTCTTTATTCAGATGTCATTGACGGCAACACACAGATAAATATCTGGTCCTGTTCTGGATCCCTTCCTAATGACAGTCAGGGTAGAAAAAAAGCAATGAGAAGAAAGTGGAAGTATCTCAGGAAGGAGCCATCTTTCTGTTTGTCCATACACAGTGCCTGCCATTCCATCATGTGCAAACACAAATATTACCGTCACTGAGATTAATTATTTTTTTTTTAATTTCAGGGATTATATCTGGGTAAAAGGAGTGTGATTTGGGTGAGGCCTATTAAGCGGCCTTTCTAATATCCAAATTCCTTTCCAAAGTCCAAAGGGGAGGATTGCAGATTTGTGGAGAGGTTTGCCATTCCGTGCATGGTAAAAGACAACATGTCTGGGTGTGCCACCTATATTGTGAAAGGAGAATAGCTAAAAACAAATATAAAAGCATCTCCAGTGCAGAACCAGGACTGCAAAAGGAAGTAAAATTATTCTATCAAGCAGGATTTCTCAAAAATGCAGGCTCATAAATTTGAGGGATTCCCATATGTGTTCTGAGATTCCCATATGTATTCTGATGCTTATTTCTGAGAGAAGGAACCATGCTGTCTGAGTCCAGCTCATCTCTTTTTTCAAGAGCTGCATGATTAAAACCTCCCATTATGGCCAAGTTCTGTGCTTTGGACAATCCTGCAAATTGCTAATAACAAGAGTTATCTACTTTATCTGCCTATATCTGCAGCACCTTCCCCAAAAATGTATATATTCTTGTCGTTTGTACTATTGCTCAGACTCACAATGCATGTTTCCTGCAGAATTCTGAACATCTCAGTGAGACATGAGGCATAATCTCCTTTACCTTTTTTTCCTCTTGTTGTTTTCTCCTCTCATTCCTGAACAAGCTCTGCTCTTTGGTATTAGTATTCCAGTCACATACTCACATGACTCTACCCTACCAAGTTTCTGTTATGTCAATTAAGTTGTAATTTTGYTCTTGCTTTAAGTGTTCTGGCTCCATTTAGTTTTATTTAGATATATTTTACATCAGTCTAGTCTGAGCATCAGTTGTTTTGTTTTCTTTTTTCTTCCCCCAACATTTTTTTAAGAGTCAGAGTTTTCCTTTTTTCAGCATTTTGGTTTAGGCCAGCACGAGTTACATTTATCTGGACATGTAAGTACCTGACGGGATATTTTAGCATATATACAATCAGATTAGCAAATCTAGGCTGAAGTTTTTTTCTTTGCGAGGTGAAGCACATTTCTTCTGAGCAGTCCTTCCCACCCCATTGTGGAMATGCATGGTTATGCAGAGGTAACTAAGGTCTTCCTTCTGACAACCTTCACAGCCACACCTTYTCATTCCCACCCTGACCTGCAGGTACTCTTGGGTGAATTGAGGTTCTTTGTCTAAGCAGAAACTGCAATCAGAAGTGCTTCCAGGACTCTCTACCTTTGTGAGGTAGAGAATCCTCTACCTCACAAAACCCACAGTTTCCACTCACTGTCATGGGGCCACTTGGTTCCAGGAGGCTGAAGAAAACCATAATTTACTTAGGAGAGAGACAAGACCTAAGACTTTGTGCAAAACTGGAATGTACCTGGACCCTAATTCATGAAATGCAATGTAATGTTATTAATGAGATTGACCCCCCAAGAAAATAATCAGACTGGAACAGACATTTGAAAATCCCTACCCTTACGTCTATATTCCACAGTAGGATCACCTATATCAAAACTGTTCATGGATGATAGTTGACTAGCCATACCTTTAAAAATAGCCAGTAACAAGACACTGCAGACTATCACAGCCCATCTATTTCAGTACTTCGCTCTTACACCTTTAGTTTTTCCTAAGTCAAACAACTTTCCTCTGCTGCAGTTTATTTGTTCTAACCACAATTCACATGGAGAAAAAAATTAATCCCTTCTTCTTTGCAAGTCATCTTGATCTATTCTAGCCAAATAAACAGAACCAGAACACATCTCAAAACAGTGGACCTTGATTATCTACTCTGTCATGCTCCTAGAGCAGACCTTCACACATTTTGGGCKCTGCCCTGATTGCTTTCGAAACACAGTCTGAGACTTGAAACYGGTTTAGATGCAGCCATGTTGCCATAAAGGGTGAAAAAGTTTAAAGGCCAGATAATGTCTCCAGGCCTAAGAATAAACTTTATCCAGTATTGTTTATTTTCTTGCAGAGATAAATACTCTTTATAGAGCTAAGAATACTTATCAGTTCTCCTTTCTTTGGACTAAACAATATCAATCTCAGTCTTTCTTCACAGACTCCAGATCACTCCTACTGAAAMCCATTTAATTTTCAGCTGACATTCCCAAAACTGGTTCCTGAAGTGCAATTCCCAAAGTGCATTACTCAGCTGCCTGCTTACCAATTCTGAGTGAAGATGAACACGATTCTGTGCTGWATGAATAATATTTCTATTTGTGCATTTCAAATTGCTTCATAGAGTTCTCTAAGTACAGTCAGTGAACTCAATGTGSTCTAATTGATTTTGTGAATCTCTAACTTATTTAATACTTTTTGATATGTTTTCCCAACATTTATATCACCACAACACTTAACATTTGTTTGTAAGGATAATTGCATTAGCAGCAATAGCACAGGCAGATGTTTCARTAGGTAAAAATCATTCAATATTTTGGTCTCTCTGGAGCTGCATTTTGGTAGAATCAGTTGATGGTAATGGGGAAGTTTCTATGGCTTCTACTGTATTTTGCATGTTCTGTRGAACATTGAGAAATTCCTTTCTGGGGAGCTTTCCACCTATCCATTTTCAAAAGGACTTAAGAGTTTCAAAATKAAATGTTAGACTGTGAAGACTTAACAATGAACTGTGCCTCATAGACCAAGCTCTTTGAAAAGATTCCCTGGAAGAACAAATCGATAAAATTAGAATGATGCAGATTATTAAACACCTTACTGTTGTCAACTGACCTCCTGTCAATTAYTTTGTGCTGCTCTGGCCTTTGTTGCCCATGCTAATTGACCTTGATGAATGTTATTTTTTTCTTGACGCTTCAGCAGCATGGTTTCTCCATYGGCAATGGTGTGGTTATACTGAAAACCAGACTCTTTCCTTTTGATGTGGACTTTGGTACATGATAAAAGGCTGTGTGGTGGTCCGCAGCAGAGCTGGCAGGCGGCAGAGCTGGGCTGGGATCTGCTGGGGGAAGGAACACTTGTTTGCCCAGCTCAGACCTCAAGGGTGACTGCAGCCCTGACTCCGACGGGTAATGAAAGAAGTTTGCTAATCTGCAGCCTAGCTCCTGCTGACTGATAAAGGGATGTGTACAGTAGTCTCAGTCTTATCTCTTTAGCCAGGTTTACACTGGTGTGACACTGCTGAATTTAGACAAGCAGTTCCTGATTTACTGTAGGGCAAGGGCAGAATCGGGTCTGATTTTGCACCACAACCCATAGAGATAACCCGAAAAACATCCTGGGTATATTTAAGAATACTTCAACATACRTAAGCATATTAATTTAAAGCCTTTCCCCAGGTTGCGAGGATATTTTGGATCTTTCTGGTACCTCTCGATAGCAAACCTTTCAGAGCTAAATCCAGGACAGATAAATCATGACTCCGGTTCCTTTCGCCGAGGGTAGCCTGCCTAAATCACTGCCACATTCCACCCATAGTAGTCGTTTAAAATTAATAGCACATGCAGGGGAAAAACTAAACCCTTTGACGTCACTGCCGAAATGAGGAAACATAAACAGAAAAGGCTTGTCGGCGGCGCTGGCGGCGCGGCGGGGATTGGTCTGCGCTCTCTCCGCGCCCGTGGCACCGGCAGCGCTCCCCGCCCGCCCGGCAGCGCTGCCTCACACGGGCGGCCACTGCAGCAGCCTCGCTACCCCAGCCCGCACCCTGGCACACAAGTGCGCTCTCTTCCCGAGCCTTTTTGCTTCTTAAGGTGGTTTTATTTCCTGGGTTGGGGGACTTGGG